>NC_052056.1:66094891-66394891 GCF_903992535.2 Arvicola amphibius
CTTTCTTTCTTTCTTCTTTCCTCTCTCTCTCTCTCTCTCTCTCTCTCTCTCTCTCTCTCTCCTCTCTCTCTCTCTCAATAGCCAGTATCATTAGACACTAGAATAAAAATTAAGGATCAGAAATTATTCAATGTGCCTCCTCTGTGAAGAAATACAGCTTCTAGACAGACTGGTATTTGGGAGAAGTGAACAGAGTTATGTCATCCTATGTAACAAACTATAACTATACAAAGGAGTAATGAACTTAATGGGAATACCCACAGAAATAACTAACCTGAGCTTGTGGGAGTTCACTGACTCCAGGCTGACAGTGGGAGTACCAAAGTAGGTCCTCTGAATGTGGATGATAGTTGTGTAGCTTAGGCAGTCTGTGGGGCTACTTGCAATGGGACCAGGATTTATCCATGTTGCAAGAACTGGCTTTATGGAGCCCATTCTTTTTGGAGAGACACCTTGCTTAGCCTAGATATAGGGAGGGAGGGCTTCAGCTAGCCTCAAAAACTGACCTGCCAGAATTTGCTAAATACTCAGGGGAAACTTTCCCCTCTCAGAGGAGTGGATGGGGGTGGGGATGGGAGAAGGTAGAGGGAAAGGGAGAGGGGAGAGTGTGGGATTTGGGATAGACATGGAAAATTAGAAAAGACTGTTTAAAATAAATTAATATAAAGAAAATGAAAAAAATCAGTCAGGAGGTGGTGGTGCATGCCTTTAATCCCATCACTCAGGAGGCAAAAACAGGCAGATCTCTGTGAATGCAATGCCAGCCTGGTCTACAGAACGAGTTCCAGGAAATAAAAATAAAAATGATATGTCATAGTTTGTTTATTAAAATTAAAAACAATCTCAAAATGAACCATTCAGGAAATATATGAAGCAGTGATCAATATCAGAATGTGTCAGTTGGCTGGGAGTAGACTTTGATTTCCAGAGGCAGGGATACTTCAGTGTCAGCAGCATAAGGACATTTGTACCTGAGATGCTCCCAAAAGACCCCAATTCCTGTTGTCATTCCCAAGACCATGACTTCCTGATATGTTCCCCAGAACAAACATGTTGTATGTGTCCTATGATAACCACCAATGCAGCCCAACGCAAAACCACTTCAAATGTCAGAATTTGTTTTTATAATATGTATTCATAACACACTTTAGCAGTTCTTGAGGATAAATTTTCTAGATGTAATTATTAGGCTACGATTTCAAAATGTTAACCGTACCTAGAACGTAAGTTACAATGTATTTTGTGCAATTGATGGGAGCATTTTACTAATGTTGCCAAGTTCATACTATACACTTCTTTTTTACCATTTCTTATGCTTGTAGCCATGCATTTTAATTTAAATATATATTAAATTATTAAAGATCACTATACTTTTAATACTTAGTCTTGCTAAGTTTTTTTTGCTTGTTTCAATTTTTTTTTGCCTTTGCATTCCCACTGCCCTTTGCTACTGGCTACCTTCTGAGGTGGTCTACGTGTTATTTTTTAGCATGAACTGCCCACTTTGTTATTTAATTCAATGTAGGGTTGTCTGGGAAAATATTCTCTTACTGTAGGTCTCGGCAAGTCTTTTGTTTATTGTATTGCCTTAGGCCTTTTCTGATTTCTTTTAAAGTATTTTAATTCCATACTTTAATGCTTTTAAGAATTTTCCTTATATTCAATTATCAAGATTTTTAAGATGATGTGTCCCTACATTTTTTATTTCCAAGTTCTATAATAACCTAAAAATTATTTAAATGAGGTTTTGATAATTTTAGCCATTATTCAATCATACAAAGTTTTGATACTATTTCTCTTAGCTTCTGCTGGGATATCGAATTACATATAGTTCCAACCTTATTTTCTGTTTCATATTTATCTTAATTTTATTTGTTTCTATGTATTTTTCCCACATTCATCATTATAGTTTTCCAGAATTTTCTCGTCTAAATAATCAGGCCAAATAGAAATATAGGGTCTCAAACTATGGGTCAGGAGTAGATTATGTGCTGAGCATGCGTAATACTTTCAGTTAAAGCATCCACGGGGAAGAGGGGGGCTGAGAATCGTAGAAGGACAGGGACGGGTACTGGGAAATAGAGAGGGAAGGAACCAGAGAGAGTTCATAGAAAATTTCTAAAAAGTAAATAGATAAAATCTATTACTGGAGTAATTTTAGATTCTTCAACCCTAAGCAAAACCCAAGACAACTGATTAGTGAATCAGTACTACTTTAAATAATGAAAAGAGACCTCCTCTTTGGGTTGTTTAGAACAAGAGCCAGCCCCTATCTAAATTCTTTACTTCCCTCCTGTCTTCAGTCTGTCTATTGTCCGTGGTCTTTGGCATGTCTGTAGTCTGTTGTGTGTTTCTCAAATCTGTCTGTCCCAAGATTGAATTTGTTTTATGTTCAGTGAACAGCACATAAAACTTGGTATGAGGAAGAAATAAATAATTCTGCTTTACAGAAATTTTAACAGAGTTTTACAAGGCAACAAGAATCTCTCAAGCAACCCAGAATAATACTCAAACTCACACACAAATATTATCAGCTGAGGTCCACGTGATATTCCCAATATTTGTGGTGAATATTTGTTTTCTTTAAGGTTGTTTTTGACCTGTTAGCTGCTATCAGCAAGTAATTTGTACAACACACACACACACACACACATACACACATACACACGCACACACATTTTTGCTGAGAGAAGACTATCTAGTTTAAGATGAAAACCACGTAGTTTGTTGTAGAAGGAACACTGCGGGGCTGCGTCCCGCCACCCGGCCGCCGGCTAGCTTTACACCCGAAATAATTACACGGAAACTGTATTCTTTTAAACACTGCCTGGCCCATTATCTGTAGCCTCTTATTGGTTAATTCTCACATCTTCCTTTAACCCATATTTAGTAATCTGTGTAGCACCAAGAGGTGTGGCTTACCAGGAGAGATCTTAACCTGCATCCATCTCGGAGAGGAGAATCATGGAGACTCACTATGGCGACTGAAGCGTCTCCCCACTCCTGCTACCCAGCATTCTGTTCTGTCTACTCCGCCTACCTAATTTTCTGTTCTCTTAAAGGGCCAAGGCAGTTTTCTTTATTAATTAACCAATGAAAGTAACATAGACAGATAACTCTCCTCCATCAGTTTGTTTATACTGTAAAAACTGATTACCTGGAAAACCCAAGGCACAATAATGTGGTTCCATTGTTTCCTTAAGGAGAGGTCACACTTAAAGATGCCGAATACACAATAGGGAAACTGAGTGAATTGCTCTAAATGATCTCAAAGCATATTATTAACTTGGCTGCACTGTCTATAAACTGGTTTTTGAGGCCAAGAGTTAGTTTTTGAAAAAGCCATTCCTACAATTAACTGAACTTAACATATCATCAAATCAGTCCTTAGGTTCTATGTTAATATTCACAGACAAAAGCTGCTCTCCACCTTCAAAAGAGAAGCTTTTATTGTAGTTAATAAAGATGAAGGCAAAGACTGATGGTTGCACAAGATGTTGAGAATAAAGTACAGTTAAGTCTTCAGCCATGAAAAAAAAAACAGTTTGTAATGCTCCCTTTAAGGTTCAGGGAACACTGAAGAAGATGGGACAGAAAGAATGCCAGCATTGTAGGATGGACAGAGAGGGTGCAGAGTACCATCTTCTAAGCAGAACAGGGCCATGGGAAACATATTCATGGCAGCTGCACTTGACAGCCCTGGTCCTACAGACGGTAACCCTACAAACAGTCAGTTATGGAGGCTGAAATAACCCCCAGGGCTCTACCACTTACTGCTAATGTGTAACAAACTGAGAAATTCTAGGAAGGGGGAAAGCATAATATCAAGTTGTATACCCACTGTTGGACCCACCAGGTTTGATGATTGCAAACTCTGGGTCATCTAGATGGCCCTCATTAAACTGTGGAATACTAAACCAAACCAAACCTAATACATAGGATAAAGAGATTTAAATGGAGGAGGAGCTAGTTGAGGAAAAAAAACATAGAAAGAATTATGGTAAAAATTACACAGTATACATATATAAAAGTATGAAGAACTAAAATCTATTAATAAGATATAAAAATTAAGCTTGATGTTTAACTCATATTTAATTCTGATGACTTCAATTTTATATGTCACAGTCTAGTTTTTTGAATCAATTAATTATAGTTACTTTATATATTTATGTGATGACTTCCACATATCAGTGAGTAATTGTATCTATCCTCCACTATTCCTTTCTGAGATCCATTTCTTTGGCTTGGCTTCAAATTTCTTACTGAACCCCCAATGATATACATGAAAATCATACTGACCTTCTCCATTAATAATTTCCCCAACAACAAAGATGTTTTCCAGAGTAGAAACATCTTTCTTCATTTACCTAAATACACAGAAAAAACAGGGATTGTGAGAATGTGACTGTTAACCAATGTTCTCCACTTTGATAGTGACAGAATTCAAATGTTCATCTTTACTGTGTTAAAAAGATTCCCACTTTCTCCTGAGGTTCCCTTTTTATCAATGGCTTTGAAGTCCAATGGTCCTTTCCATTTGAAAAACTTAAATCAAAACACTTTCATTATTGTTGCATATATGTGTGTGTGCATATATGTGTTCCTAAATACTTAATCACAACCTGCTCTGTTTGTATGCTGTTGCTTGTAGACATGTCTTCAGTGCTGATAACATTGTATTAGATCAGCAATTGGTGTGTTCTTCTCTGGGGACGACTATTTTTTCTATTCACAGCATTCCTTGTTTTCCTGCCGTTCTTTTTTTTCCCTGTGGGGTTGAAGAATTGAAAAAGAGAAAGGGTTGGTATCTGTGATTGTTTGAAGAGAGGAAAGGGAACAGGAGATGCTATGTTTATACTCCCAAAAAAGTAAAATAAACAGTTAAAAATATATCCCCAAACAATGGGATCTTCTCTGCCTGCTCGTATTCCTGGTTTGATGTCCCAGACCTGGGTGTAGAAAAAGAAAAGAAAGGAAACTTTTATGTATTATGTATTTTAAGTTTCCACGGATGGCCGCTAGGTATGTGGGAAACATGAACAATGTGATTGAGAGCCACAATAGATTCTATTAATGTGGAAAAATTTCTCAAATACCTCAAAACAAATATAATCTCCAAGGTCCTTGTGTCAGGTGTCGAAGCATGACTTATTAAGGCCCTCTACTGAAAATTTCACAGGCTTTGATGTCAGGTTTCCTTCAAGCTGGTTTTTCACACAAAGTCTAAAATAATCTTGCTTCTAAGTACACCCTTTGGTTAATTGAACTAATTTTACTGTATCTGCAGAACATATCAATATTTGCTTTTTTTCCAAGGCAAGATGAAAATTGGGACCCCTTTCCTCCTACTGGATTGCTTTGTCCAGGGTTTGTGCCTAGTCTTTTTGCATCTTGCCTTCCCTGGGAAGCCTGCTCTTTTCTAAAGGGAAATAGGGAGCAGTGGATCTGGGCAAACGGTGTCAGGTGGGGTAGCTTGGAAAAGTAGAGGAAGGGAAGGATGAAGTCGGAATACATTGTATGAGGGAGGGATTTTTTAAAAATCAGTTTGAGCTGACAACTCTTTTACTGGATGTCCATAGCTATGTCAAGCTTACCCAGAATAATATCCTCTTTGACATGTATGTTTAAAAAAAACTGAAAAGGGGTATTAATTGTACCTGCAAATACTCCTGATTAGGAGCATGATATAAGCCCTATCTTAAAGAAAGTATAGAGTCATAGAGTGTATGTATGCTCTTAGTAACCCTCTTCATATTCTGGTTGTCACATGCAGGAGTTTACAGGACAGGGATCAGGTTTTAAATGAGTCGTTCTGAAAGCATAACTATTTCACATTATCATAGGCTTAATTAATGAAGGAATCTGCACCACTGATAATGGCACTGAAATATATTTTTAATGATGTAAATTACTTCATCTATTAAAGAGGTAAGAAGATGTTTCCTTACCTAAATTTATGAGCATAAGACTCACTTCTAATAACACATTGGACAGTTTACCAGTTGAAGAGAAGGAAGAGGGATCATATGAGCAAGGGGGGAGGTGTCAAGATCATGATGGGGAACTCCACAGAGGCAACTGAACGATGCTTGTGGAAACTCACAAACTCTAGACTGACAGCTGGGGAGGCTGCAAGGAGCTGAACCAGACCTCCGTATGGATGACAGTTTTGTAGCTTGGTCTGTTTGAGAGACCCCTGACAGTGGGCCCAGGGTCTATCACTGGTGCATGAGCTGCCTTTTGGAGCCCATTCCTTATGGTGGAATGCTTTGTTTAGTCTTGATGCAGAGGGGAAGGTCTAGGTCTTGCCTCAAAATAATTTGCCAGACTTTGTTAACTCCCCGTGGAGGAGCTTACCCTTTCTGAGGAGTGAATGGGGAAGTGGGCTGGGGGAGAGGCAATGGAAGACAGCGGAAGGAGGGGTGGGAGGAGAAACTGTGGTTGATATGTCAAATGAATTAATTTTTTTTTAAAAAATGGACAGATTATAGTATGTCTCTTCCTGGGCTAGCTAGAGCTAATGCACGTTCTGCTGTATTGGCTAGGATACTATACCCTGCACATTCCTGCTTTGCTATGTAAGAAATAGCGCATATCCGAGACTTCCAGACTGGCAAAAGCTCGGTCCCTGTGGACAGACCAAGTGCATTTATGTGCACTGATGGAGAGTGTGACTAGAAAGCTAGTCAACAGCCAGCTGAATGAGTTGCTTCCAGATGGTTTCATGGCCCAGACTTTAAATGTTGCTCTTCCTGAAAGCCTTCTCTACTATGGTCTTGCATATTAAACAGCAGCAAACAGTCAATCAAAAAGCCTGTCACAATGACCGTTCTGTTAATTTGTGGAAATATTAAAATAGTGGCATTAAGCTGCTGAAGTGGTATAATCTAATATGCAAAGAATGCAACAGGAACTGGCCGCAATCTGAGAACCACATGATTATCTTTACCACATCCAAGAGTCTTCATCTGATGGGCACTGAATTCCCCAATAGCTTCACGACTTTTCTATTGCTGTGATGAGACACCATGACTAAGGCAACTTGTAAAAGAAAATGTTTGGTTTGGGGCTCACAATTCCAGAATGTTATACTCCATGACCATCAAGGTGGGGAGCATGGCAGCAGGTAAGTAGGCTTGATTCTGGACCAGTAGCTGAGAGCTTACATCTTGATATAAAAGCATGAAGCAAAGAGGTAACTAAGAATAGTATGAGCTTTTGAAGCCTCAAAGCCTCCCCCCAATGACACCCCACCTTCACAAAGGCCACATCTTCTAATCCTTCCTAAACAGTACTACTAAATGAGGACCAAGCATTCCAGTATATGATGCTATGGGGAGCATTCTCATGCAGACCGCTATGCTCAATATGAAGACTTAGTTTATTTTAGAAAAATACAAAAAAGTAGCTTACAGGGTGGTTAAATATCTACAGCTATAGAGTGGCTTAAATATCTATTTAAGTTAGATATAGGATATATTGTGCTTGTAGAAAAATTCTAGTGAAGAGTAAGAAAAAAATGGTGACCAGAAGAGGAAGTATAAAAACCTGAGAAGAAGAGAACATGTTGCTTCTTAGTCACAGCACAAACTCAAACTCCGTGGTAATAAGAATATGCAATGCTGGAGCTGAACCTGGTCTCCAGTGCCAGGTATTCTAGAGGCTGAGACAGAGGAGTGGTGAGTTCAAGGTGATTCCAGACGGCTGTGGCAGAGCTTGGCTACTTTTGCTATGCAGCCTCTTTTCCATTACTAGTGATATGCTTTGCAAGAATTGCTTGTTTGTTCTGAAATCATAAAGCCAAATTTTTATATTTCATATTCAGAAAGCTAATCACAGTATGACTCATGTACACAACAAATAAGTTTAGTCCAATTAGAGACTCTTTGTTTTACTTTAGGGGTAATTTAATTTTCATTTACTTTTGAATTAAAACAGTCATCTTTTATTTATGCCATCTTGTACTTTCCCCTCTGTTTGGTACTACATTCTTATTCTTTTCTAGCACTTTCTTCTTTGTCTTTGTCTCCTCTACTGTGTTGAAAGTGACACACTTCATCTCACATATTATGCAAATAATTCATCTTACAAAATGATTAAGGTATAAAATGTATAGACAAATGACTAACAAATAATTAACATTATAATTTGCAACATGACAGCAAATATTATTTGCGCCAGTCAGAAACCTTTTTGGTTTTGTCTATTGTGTTTTAGTAATTAACAGATGATAATGCTCATTTCTCCTCATTCATCACCATGGTAATCCTTAGAGAGTGTGCGACATTTTACTTCTTTTTGGATACTTGGGCTGCATGCAGGATGTGCTCTCAGTTCTGCATGGCCATTCACTATCATACTCAGAGTCTCTATCATATATATGAAGGACTTTCTTAAATGCATTTATTTCATTGTTACTTTTGGACAATAGTTATTTTAGACAATAGTACTGCGATTGCATCATTTCTACCACCTACTCTCACCATTTGAGCTCCTCTAGTGTCACCCCCAATCCCTCCCAACTTCATGACCTTTCTGTAATTATTACACACACACACACACACACACACACACACACTCTCTCTACTGAGTCCATTTAGTGTTGATAATGTATATGTGCTTCAGATTGACCACTTACTTGAGACTGTATAAATTATAAGGGGCTTGCTCTGGAGAAGACTGATTACAATCTCACATTGCAGTCAGATTTCATATGAAACTATAAAAGATCCTAGAAATCCAGACCAAGAGTGAGCAAAATGACAGCTCTGGAGAGATTACCACAAAAGGTGTCAAGATGTATGACAGCTATGGTAATGCAATGAGAATGATACCAGCACAAAAGTGCACATTTAAATAATAGAGGAAAGCAGAAAATCCAAACAAGAGGTAAGTAAGCAATGTTCTTGGATATTTAACAAAGAAACCAAAAATAAACATTGGAGAAAAAAACAGCATCTTCAACAAATGGTACTGGGAAAACTGAATGTCCATAAATGAAAGAATAAAATGAGGCCCATGTCCTTCGCTCTTCACAAAAAAGCAACTTCAAAATTGACCAAAAACATCAAAATAAAACCTAGAATCCTGGAACTTCTAGAGGAAATGTAGGCAGCACTGCATAAGGCATGGGCAGGGAATAATTTATTAATAAGATTCCATTTGCCTAGCAATTAAATCCAATAGTAGAAAATCGAGACCTCATAAAACTGAAAAGCTTAGATAAATAAAAAGAAATAATCAACTGAATGAAAAAGAAGTCTACAGAATGGTAGAGAAACTTTGCCAGCTATATATCAAATAGAGTGGTTTATATAAAAAAACAGCAACAAAAAGAATCAAGGAAACAAATGGCCCAATTAAAAATAGTCTAAGGATCTGAATACATAATTTTCAACAGAAGAGATAAAAGTGGTTAACAAATAATTAAGGTTAAATATCAAACAGTCTTAGGAGTTAAGTACACACAAATTAAAACTATGTTGAAATATCACCTCACTCTAAACAGAGTGGCCAACACCAATAAAACAATGCCAACAAATGCTGATGGCAAGGTGGGTAAAAGGGAAGCAGGAGCCTTCATTCACTGTTTTTGGGATTTCAAACTGATACAGCAGCTATAGAAATAGTCGTGAAGCATTTTCAAAAAGTTAAAAGTGTATCTACCATATTTCCTGGGGTTATGAGTCCCTGGACTTGACCTACTGCTCTACAGATGCTCTCTCAGTCATGTCCAGAGCCCCTCTATTTACAGTTTCTAGGAAATGGAAATAACTTAAATCCTTCAGCTGATAAATATATAATGAAAATATGGGTCATATACAAAATGAAATTCTATTCAGCTGTAATGAAAAACTAAATCATATTATTTGCTGTTAAATGGAAAGAACAAGAAGTATTTTATTGAGTGATGTAACACAGACCCATAATGATAAATGCTGTATATTCTTCTCTTTTTGTGGATCCTAGCTCCAAACCTTTAGATATATGTGATGTATAATATATAACATATAATATATAATATAGGTTAGCCTCAGACATAAGGAAGATAAAAATAAACTATGGGAGAGAGGAGAAACAGCTGTAGCAAGGGAAATGGTAGGACATAGGTACTATAAAGGAAATGTAGGGGGGACGGGGGGCGTTAAATGGCAAGGGGAGAAAAAGTGAGAGGAAATGGATAAATAACACTAAGGGTATGTGAAAAGCTCCCACGGAGACATTATTTTATGTTTATTTTAAGAATATATATATATATATATATACACACACACACACACACACACACACACACACACACACACACTATACACCCACACCAACGACGAGTTGTACTCCTTGATGATAATAGCACCCTAAAAACCACAGAATATCTACCAAAAAATTCTAGGGGCAAGCATGGAACCCATCCTTCAGGTTGTTGGTCAATCAAGTCTACAAGATTAAAAAATAAAATAGGCAATTTCTGTTGCTCTTGATACCTTCCAGAATTTGAAGGTTAGTCTATGTTGTTGAAGACAGCATCCACTTTAGATACAGGTCTTGGAGTCATCAAGCCGGACTAACCTCGAATCATCTGTGATGACTATCCCTAATAGCATCCAAAGATGCTATGCAAGCTGCCAAAGGAGAAACGCCGTTCAGTCTTAACTGAGCTCCGAAGCCTATGAACCACAACAATGAGCAGTGTGGGAAGACACACTCAACGATGCAATGGTGACACTTATCTCTTAGTAGTATGCAACAGCCATCTAATTGGACTTAAACCCCACGCACGGAAAGAAATTCAAGCATTGTACTGTAAAACTATTGAACTACTCATGAGGTCATCAGTACTTGTTCCTCACAAGTTCGCCTCTGTCTCAACACCTATCCTTAGACTTGTCGATTGAGTGTGGCTCACACCATGTGCCCAGATATTTATCAGTTATTTGGAGTATGATTCCAAGTGTTTTGAGGAAAGAAGACGAGGAAAAAGAAACAGATGGCATATGTTCTCTAAGCCAATAAATATCTGAGACAGTCTTTCTGTCTCATTGACTCAGACAGAACCACTTGACGCGAGATGAAAGTCAAAAGTGACAATCACTCTCTTTAAAATTGATATTTTCTCTTATAATTTCATGCTGTTGAAAGTCAGATGTTTTTGTCTACATACATTACTTAAAAAAAAATCATCCTGTAGGTGAGTGATTTTGCCTGAGAATATTTGGTAATTTTTTTCCCTTTTTACACGTGACGGTATTTTGTTTTGATCAGCACTGTCTGATGTTCCATTAAAGAAATGAATCTTCTTCTTTGATTTCAACTCAGGTTTGCATTTCAAAAGATGTTCAAAATTGGTCTGTTGGTTTTTAATAAAGAAATTCCACAATTATGATTCTTCAGATTTATGGTATTTATAGTTTTCTTAACATGGGGTCTCAGGTAGCCTGGCTCAGTATAAAGTGGCTGTTTAATGTAGGATGAATTTGTTCCTCTACCTCCAAATCCCAAGTTCTGGGTGTATAGTTAAGTGGCAATACACCAAAACTTTTTCAGTGCTAGGCATCAAAGTCAGGACTTTGAACCTGTTGGCAAGAGTTCCATTAGTTGAGCTACAGCCAATCTTTTTTTTAAAAAAATAAATAATTTTAGTACATTTTTGTATGATATCCCCAAATATGTATACATGTCCATATAAATTTGTATGTCCCTTGGCATAGAGTTTGATTTCTATCATGTTCAGATCTGGCTTATTTGCACTATGTATTGTGCTTTCTTTATAAGATATCCTTACAATTTAATCCCCTTTTGAATGGCATGCAGTTGTTGCTTTATCTCCATGCATTGTTTATGGAAGCTTTCCTCCTAACGCTCCTAGCACATTGGTTCTCAACCTTCCTAATGTTGTGGCTCCTTAATACAGTTCCTCATGTTGTGGTGACCCCCAACTAAAATATTATTTTTGCTTTTACTTCATAACTGTAATTTTGCTACTAAAGTTACAGTCTATGAAAGTCTTGGATCAGGACTTATTTAAAGGATGAAATGGAAATAACACACTCACAAATACAGAACAAAGCAGGACCACTACCTCTTCATCCACCAGGGAAAGATGGAGAAACTTCCAGACCAGGTAACCAAGATGGGCTGTCAGGAAGGCTTCCATTTCCAAAACAGAGCATGCAACTCCTTTTCCTCATTTCCTAAGGAGCCATGCATCCTCAGAGAAAGCCACACCCATCAAACCAACCCTTTCCTTCCATTGGTCATTAGACTGAATGGCCAAATCCCCACAACATTTCAACTTTTTTGTATAATTAAGAAGGTTCTAATCCTAACAAAAAAGTATATGCAATAAAACAATTAACAAGTATTGTCCAGAAGAAGGAAAAGGCAATAATATAAACAAAATGGACTACATCCAAGAACAATATAAAGCAAGAAACACATTCTAGATGTCCAGACCACAGGTAATTGGCAAATTACAGGGATTACTCCAAGAGTTGTCCTTTCCTGATGAGTCTAAGTCTTGTACCTAATATGCCCTTAGCTAAGATTTGAAAGGATTATAATTATAACTACCTAATCTTTAACTGTATCAAAGACCCCAGAAGGATATAAAATTACCTGACCAAACAAAAAGTACATTGCAAGCAACTTTCAAAACTCTAGAAATGACATAGACACCTGGACAGTCACCCCAGAGTTCTTCTGTAACATTGGGGCACCATCTTCAGCCTACAGACGAGATTATCTGGCAGACTTCTCAGTGAATCAGAAAATTTGAAGGACTGTCCACCTATACTGGCAAAGTTCATCAGTCACTTTCCTCTGTGCCCTACAGAATGCCTGGCAACTTTAATCAAGCAGGAACCTGACAGATTGTTCCACTTTTTTTTTGGCAAAGTTTGAGGTCATTTTCCTGTGGGTCCTGCATGTACAGTTTATCCAGCATACTATCAAGCAGTTCAGGCAAGAACACTTTCTTGCCCAAATGGCTAGCCTTGCCATATTGAAGACAAACTCAATACCAAGTTTCTTCAATGCCCATCATCCTCTTTGAAGTAATTGATGCTGCCAAAAGCAGATGTATCTCACTGTTGAGAAAAGTCTAAGTCCTTAAAACATCCTAAATGCCATATTCAGTATGTCTTTGAAGTCTTTATAGATTACTTATCTGACTGAAACATATCTTTGTATACCTAAACAACCTATCTAATACGGTTATAAGTTTGACTATTATAGATGACCATTAATCTCTATTTTAAATTATATGTTACATTTTTAAATGAGCTGTATAAACATGATACCTTAAACAAGAGTAGAAACATACATACAGCTTAACAAAATTGACCTTAAATTTGTATCAAAAAACCAAAATTCACACCAATGTAAAGTATTTTGAGATTAACCGTTGTTTTTTAGATTAAAGTAGATTCAATCCACTACCCCCTTTTAATCATAATAATGTACCCTTTTCCCCATTATTTCTATATCTCTACACTCATTTCTAAACTGGTTACACTAGCTTACACTCTCATGACATCCTTTACAACGTTTGTTGTTATTTGTATTACTGAAAATGGCTATTCTGATTGGGTTAGGCATTTTAAGGTGATTTTAATCTACTTTTCCCTGTGGCTAAGAATGTTGAGCACATTTTAATGTTCCCTATTCATTAGTATTTCCTTTATTGAAAAATTTCTGTTCACTGTCATGGTCATTTTTAATTGTGTATTTAGTTTTCTTAGTCTTTTCTATAGGCTAGACACCTTTCTTCTGTTGAATGAATAGTTGCCATTCATTTTCTCCTATCCTGTGGACTGCCCATTCCCTTCCAGTAGCAAGCATTTTAGTTTCATGAAGTCCTGTCTGCTAAAGATTTTGTCTTGTCTCCTGTGGTACTGGAGTCTTATTCAGAAATGTTGTATTCTTGAGTGTAAGCAGGATTATGCATCCTACTTTTATTCCCTGCAGTTTCAGGGTAACAGGTCATCGGGGTCCTTCTGTGACTTTTTACATATTTTTGGGTTGTTTTACCGATGTCTGTGAAAAAATGGTCCAGTGATTGAATTTGAATTGCATCTAATTTTTAAATTGCTTTTAGTAGGATACTCATTTTACAACATTAATTCTTCCAGTCCTTTAGCATGGGAGTTCCTTCCATCTGTTAAAAGCTTTCTCAGATATGGCTCTATCTCTGAGAAGCATGTGTCTACTCTGGGTTTGTCCTATTGTTCTTTTATACTTTTTTCTCTCACCCTTCAATACTGGCTTTTATATCCATATTAAAATATTTGATTATCTCCAATCAGTTTTCTAAAAATAGTTGAATGGAATATTAAAAATAGCCCAACTAATTTTAGGAGACCAGAAATAATCACATTTGTCTCAATGCAGGTGCCCTCTTTGCAAATATGCATTTTACATTGTATTTATCTATTTTTTCTTTGTATAGATTTATGATCATAACTTCACAGGCATACTGAATAAAATAATTTTGCTTGTGTGTAAGTATGTATCAAAGTTATCACTGAAGACATACCGTTTTCCTTATTTATGTGTTTGATTCTAGCTTGTGGTATGGATCAAAGTCTAGATTAAAGTCCAGCACTCAGGAGAATGGAAGGCATGATTCTGATCAGTTGACACACTAGTTTTTCTAGAACCTGTAGGATTGACCTAGTAAAACTGATATGGGATTTTCAAAAAACAATCTAGAATCCTGAATAATAATAACAATAATAATATAATTTAATAACATATTATATATAAAAATATAAAATAAACAATGATATAATATTAATTTTTAGAACTCTTCAAAGAACATTTATTTGTGGGTATGCACAAGGAAACAAATCAATTTAATATATCTTCAGTTTTTTGCACTCAATAGAACGGACTAAAACACTGAGTCTATTAAAGAAGTTCGCAGAGGAGATTTAAAATAAAAGAAGTCTGAGATAACAGATTGAGATGAAAAGGCGGCTTGCTGGGAGGCAGAAATACAGTGAAAACCACACGGCAGGAGGAAGTGTGAAGAAACAGAAACTGCCATCACAGAAGGGCTGAGTTTCTGTGAGATTCTGTGGGAATCTCACCTGGCTGGCAGAGCCTAAGAGACGTTGTTCAGTTTTTCACGGAGGAATTTAACAACACCTCCTCATCACAAGTCTGAGCCATAGTGATTAAAACTAACTCACTAACTTCTGAGAATACATTTAACAGATGCTTTTCTGGATAACAGGTGAAAAGGAGCTGCATATCTTTCTGACTCAGAGGACTAAAAGGACCTTGACAATCATTGTTTTGCCTGGAACCATCTTCCTCTCATAACCCTCTTGATGTGTTAATGAATGACTAGATTCTATTGGTTTTTGCAGCCCTACATAATGGCACAAATCCTAGCAATCTTGCCTAAATATGAGTGTAGATGAGTTATCATTTTATACATTTTCTTTACAAAGATTATTACTCCTTTATAATATAAACTAAAACTAATATACATAGCTGAAAGCATGTTTCTTTTCCTTCCTTTTTTTTTAATCTGTTCTGCTGCGGAATATTTGTTTACACTGTAAAGATATGTCTCTGCCTTCTGCACCTTCTGATTGTTTTAATAAAGATTTGAATGGTCAATAGCTAAGTAGGAGAGAATAGGCAGGATTTCCAGGAAGAGAGACGACTCTGGGAAAAAGAGAGGCTGAGATGTTATTGAGACACTAAAGAATTTGGACATAAGTTCAGAAGAGAGGAAACATGGCAGAATGTAGATTAATTTTTAAAAAGATTAATTTAAGATGTCAGAAATGTAGGGGAAATAAAACCTAAGCTAAGACCAAACTTTCAAAATTAACAATATGTTCCTTTTTTGTAATTTGTTAGCTGGTGGCCCAAAGAAGAGTCCAAGACTACACTGTTCACAAAAATCTAGTGTTTGGCATCAAGAAGATACTCAATGAGTATTTTTTTAGTTAAAAGAGTTAATGAGTGACATCAGTCAGTCTGTAACAGTACCTGTGAGTTTGTTATTAATTATTGACTTCTCTGAGCTCCTGGAGGTTAAGGTCATGTGCTCTATTTCAATTTTTGCTGTATATGGAAAGATAGTAAACAATTAAATATTTTAATATTTATTTAAAGTTTGACAATCACCACTACAAATGCAGAAACATGAAGAACCCTGGCAGGTCTGATTCCTGCAAATTATAGCTGGTCAAGAACAATAGCTACCTATGCACTGAAGAAAGAGGAAAACGGTCCTTCTGGGAAAAGAAATCTCTTGAGTGTTAGGCTGAGGTGTGTGTGATTTGTTCACTACTTGAAGTCTGTAAGTGGAATTTAATAGATAAATCAATAGAGTAGGACAAAAGAAACCTGCTATCCAATTGTTATAAAAAATAAGTTTGCATGGATCCAACATCAAAGGATGTATGGAAAGGTTTTAGAATGACAAGTTAAATTTTAAACTAGAGGTATACTCCTGTAATTCATGCATTTGACAGGCTCAGACATGATCCCAGACAGTTCCAGCCCAGTCTGGCCTTGATACGGAAATGTGTCTAGCAATAACATTTTAGAGGTGGAACGGTAACTCAATAGTAAATTGCTTACTTAGCATGTGCAAGGTCTGGGCTCAAGAGCTGGATTTAATCCTTTCAACCTCCACCACATAAAATATTCCATGGCTCAAAAGGAAGGTCAGAAGAATGGGATTATTCTGGGGAGAATTTAGTTAGTTAGACAAAAGTTTTCGGGAATTATTTGAATTTTTCAGAAAATAGCACCAGGGCAGCAGTTCTCTATATGGGAGTCACAACCCCTTTGGGAGAGGTGAACAACCCTTTTAAAGAGGTTACCTAAGACCATCAAAAAACACTGATATTACTTCATGATTTATAACAGTAACAAAAAGTTTCTCTCCCACCTGCCAGTTCCCTTGAGATTTAATATTAATTATAAATGCTTGGTTGATAGCCTAGGCTTATTACTAGCTAGCACTTACATTTAAATTAACCCACTTCTATTCATCTATGTATTGCCATGTGGCCCATGGCGTACTGGTGATACTCTGGAATCTTGCTCCTTGGGCAACTGCTGCCATCTCCCAGACTCTGCCCTTCTTCTCCTATATATTTGCTTGGATTTCCTGCCTGTCCCTATCCTGCCTTGCTATAAGTCAAAGCAGCTTTATTTATCAACCATTGAGAGCAACACATATTCACAATATAATAAAGGCTATCTCAATGCAAAGCAATTCCTCAAAAGCTGGAAACAAGACCTATGATCTAGCTAAACCACTCCTAGACACATACCCAATGGTGCAAAGACGCTTGCATAGTCATGTTCAAACTTTCTCTATTCATCAAATAAGTCTATAAATAAGAGCTTCTGAGGAGGCCTATATATCATCTATTTACATGTGAAAACTTAAAACCCTGAGCTACAATGGCATCCCAGAAGGATTGTCTCTAAAAACGCAGGGGCACTCTAGGTATAGAGGTGTTAGTTATTACGCTTCAAGTTCCAGCCTCTTTAGGCACTGGTAAAATTGGCTGATGCTACTAACACAGTGGCAATCCTCAGTCACAAAAATTTCACCCATGTAGTCACCACAGTGCTCAAACATTACTTTGTACTGTTAGCTAATTGTGTTCTCAATTCCCTTCTGTTTAAAAAGTAAGCGTCTCTCAAAATGAAATGGCTACTTCGTGTCAATCTCCTTGACAGTGGAGCACAGGTGCTCAGTCATTCAAATGAATATAGTGATGTCCATTAAAAACTAATGCTCATTATAATAGCAATCGAACGAAAGATAGCATGGATTTAAAGGAGAGCAAAGTGAGGTACATATGAGTGTTTAGAAGGAAGAAATGGAAAGAATAAATGTATTTAAAATAGTTTCCAAAATAAAAAAGATGTTTATTGGAGAACTTCAGAAATAATGGTGTTGTTCGTAGATGGCCATAAATGTTCTTGCAATGAGTTGAAAGAAGCAATAACTTTTCTCCCAAGCTGAAATTATTAAAAGAATCTAACAGAACTATATTTCTTTCACAAATATTTTAATTACTAGAAGTCTGAATTCAAAACGGTATTATTTCCATGTTGATGACTATAGTATAAAACCCCCAAATAAATGGGTCCTCAATCTCTTTTTAAAAAGTTTTAGATAGAGGGGAGACTATAACTCAAGGTAGCCCCATAGCTTGTTTTTACTGCACGAACTGCCCTGATACTGTAAATCCCGCATCTGAGAGGGACGTACTAAAAGGATGGGGAATTTTATCTGAGGGGTGTGATTCTTCATCCCAGCTGTCGAGCTACGTGATCTTTTGATTCCATCTAAGCGATCCCCTCGGGAACGCCATCACTTCAAATCACTTCGGTAATATTTCTCACCAGGCCGGCTTGCCTTGATGAGATCCTCTGCACCGGGAAAACATCTTGCCAAGACACCACCTGGGGAAGCTGCTTCTTTGTCATACTTCACAGTGCACCGAGAAAGCCTTGCTTGGATGACTGCCCAGGAAGGCAGATAGGAATTATATTCGTTTCTTCTCAAGTGCATTCTCTTTTGACCTTATAACTGGGGTGGGTTGTGGAGAGAGACACATATAAACTCTAAATCTCTAATTACTTCCCCAGCAGAAAGAAAATAGCCTTCTTGGATCAATCCATAAAAGGATGCGTAGAAAGCGGCTTTCATGTTAGATGCCCAGGGGATTCCTATGACATTACAGCTTAGCTTCCTAAAACCTCACCAAATTATTAGTAAGGCCAACATTTCCATCACTGTTCACCACACATAATTCATAACACTAATTTATTTTCAAAGAAAAGGTTTCTCCTTTTACTTCATAAGAATGTCTTTATCACTTTTTCTTGGCACAAATAGTTTTCAAAACCAAAATAATTTGCTTCAAAACAGTAGAATATATATAAATAAATTTATCAGAGTACATAGACACATTCAGAGAATGCAAAGGGAAGGCTCTGATGCTACGACAAATGTTTATGGTTTAAACAAACAACATATTACTCATACATACAGCCCCTTTTCAAGGAAGTATGTAAATCACTCCTGATAATGAAGAATGCATGATAAGATTATTTGTGTAAACACAAAGGTTTTTATATACTCCTAAATATTTAAATATACTTGCATTTAGTATTAGATGACCCAATGTCTCAATTTAATATCCTTTTGAACACCAGAATATATACGGTTTTGATACCTCCAGTAAAAAACACCATATGCAGTTTTTATCCAATCATGCCAATAGAAAATAGAAAACAAAATATAGTAGGCCACCAAGTGTTGCCTTCAGAAAGATGGTGGCCTCCAGCCTGACTAGGAACCTCACTGAACTGCACTGTTTGCTATTGTGTTAGGAATCAGTTGCCATAAATAGAAAGTAGAAGAACCAATCTAATACTCTTGCTGATGGAGTTACCAGAAATCTGCAGAGATATATCAGTCATTGAATGGGCCAGCAATCCCTAGGAATTGTAATTTTCCACAGTTAAATTGGAAGTGGAACCAAGGTGCCTTCATCTGATAGAATTTTATTTATATCTACTCTTCTACACATAACAAATCTGGGCTTGATGCAGATAGCTAACACATTAGGACTCTGACAGCCTGAAGTTTGAAGCTGTGGTACTCCACGAGACTATATTGAAATTAACAGGCGAATGAAGTACATCTTTTGTCTCAGTTTCTCCATTTATTTATGCCAAAATCTTCCATCACATTCTTATAATTTATTTCCTTTGTGTATATTAATCTTTGTGTGTATTAATCCTTGCTTTATCTTCTTGGGATCTTGGAAAAGATCATATATGTGAGAGATGAAGGAATTTCCTAGGGAGTTATAAAACACCACCTTAATACAATAAAGGGTTTTCTTTTAGAAAATTATGATAAATATGTTAGCATATAATTCCTCTGTGCAGAATTAAATCATATTAAAAACTTACTATAAAAAGGACAGCTTGTCTTGTTAATAAAATTTAATCCAGGGCTTTTCTATCAAATCCATGATAATACTCCATTGACTGACTTTGGTGTTATACAGTACTTGTGAATACAACTAGTGCTTCAGCTAAGTATTTATTCAATGCTTAGTTCTTGGAATTAATTTTTCAATAGGAAATTCCTTGTTGCAGCGTAAGCATAAAGAGGTGTCTGATGATTCAGCAGTCTAAGTCGCTAGTTTCATACATTTGGGCCATTTGAAATAACAGCACACAGAAGGAACTGGTTGGCCTCCAGTTTATCTCCTAATCATGGGAAATCTAATAGGGGTCATTTTCATATGTGCTCCTTAATATTTTTTGTGAAAAGATCAGGATATTCTTGTCATGTCTGTGGCACAGGTGTTTTGATAGCGGTTATTTTGATAGGAGATTTTAGAATGTCTTTGCCTTCATTCATCTATGGTATTCTGAGATTCGACTCCTAAAGAAAATGAAAATTGGATAAAGTAAATCGGTTTCCCAAACAACCCCAGGCCCCGCTCATCTCTTGGCTGCTTCCAGTGTGCTATGCAACCTTGAGATGTCCTTCCTTACATGTGAGTTATGAAATGGCAAGTTTGGGTTTAGCATTTCTGAGGCAGTGAATCCCACAGGGAGGTGAGCTTTAAGCTATGCTTCTCACCTTTTCCAATTCTAAAGTATTTGGGGGTGGTGGAAGTAAACAAAACAGTTAAACTTTGATTCTGTATAATTTGTGCATGAACATGCAGAAAGATAGCTTTCCCCCAGACAGCTACCCAGTGGTTTTTCTTTTCCCCCACACCTGTCACTACTTAAGCATGAAGATAAATAGTTGCATTATTTTTTCAATGCAAGAACTAATAGCCTCTTAATTGTTTTTAATGGGATGTTTTAAAGGAGCCTCTTATTTTCCATGTTGCGGTATATTTTTCAGCATCATAGGGCCTCTGATTCGACACTTCCCAGTACCATCTGCTAAATGAGATTGTGTTTAAATTAATGATTCATTGTATACAGATAAACTGGCAATTATTTTTTACCATCTAACTCTGCCACTCCACTACTAATATCCAGACTGCAGTGATGGATGTGTGTCCTTACAGAGTAAGGACAGTATCGCGCCAGGATTGGAATAAGATTTCCCTATGCATTCAGGCCAAAATGCTGCCTCCTTTTAGAGAAGGGGGAAAGGAAAAAAACAGCACTGTCGTGAAACTTACAGAAAATTCATGTGGAGATGGAGAGAGCAGTGTAGCAATCAGACCACTATTCTCTGCACTTCTAAAACTACATGTCTTCCTTTTCCATGATCCACAGGAGCAAATAAGGACTATGGAGCACAATGGGCAGATCTGAGACAAATGCTGTGATCCAAAGGGCTTCCGCACTCTGACAGCACCAATACAGCGGTAGGACTGCGATAGGAGATTGGAACAATAAACACTAGTGAGAAACATAACTATCATCTAATTATTTCAGCTGAAATTCTAAGCCTTCCAGTTAAAGGAGTGCTATTGCCCTGCTTTACCTATTCGTAGTTGTGTGTATGTCTCCCTCCCTTCAAAATGAGGGTGTTCCATATTCCTGTACAGATACTCTGTACGAACGTGTGTGTGTGTGTGTGTGTGTGTGTGTGTGTGTGTGTTTGCCTGACTTCCTGTCTGTCTGCCTGTCTGCATAGCATAGGAAGCCTGTTCCTTTTTATGTTATCTAAGCAGCTCTCAAACTTCCAGCAATCTTTTAGATTTAGCATCTACAATGCTGAGGTTACATGCATAATACAAGATTTTGATTTACTAAGAGAGGTAGATGAGTAAGTTCTAAAGACTGTCTGGACTTCAGAAATATTGTAAATGTTTGATGTTTTCTAGGTGAAGAAATTGTGGAATTGGCAATGGCCCTTTCTTTTCCCACTCACTTTCTAAGGTCTCAAGATGTCATCTAGCTTTGAAATTCTACAAATGGGAAAACTCATCTTGTTATGTTTCTTTGTTGTTATCATTGTGCTTATTCCTTTTTATTACCATTTTATGGTATATCCAATCATTTCAAAAGAAAGAATTCAGTTGACTGACAATTTAGGCACAATTTTACTCAGCAAAGCAACGTGACCATATAACTCAAATAGAGATTAAAGTATGCTGAATCCAGGTGGAGGCGGGTCTATTGGCTCTGCATTGAGAATATTTCAAATATTTTTGTAATTATTTAGGTGGGTAGCATATTTATGAGTTTAAGGTCATTCCGTTTTGCCTTTCAAGTCTTGGTGGATGAGATCTCTCTTTTATGGTGAGTCTTGAAGCCATCCTCTTGTAAAGTCCACAGAGGAAGTAAAAATCGCACAACAGATGATGTTATAATGAAATGAGCATCCTCTGAGGTCAAAGAACCTTCATTGGTGCTTGTGTGTGGTCACTGGGACAGTTCTCTACTGCCTGAATCCCTCATTTATTATTAAGAATAAACTACAGTTTGAGAGGTTTTAAGAACAATTGGGTATTATGATGGTAAGGAACGTAGCCACTGAGATAAAGGGGTAGTTGTTAATAGCCTCCTCAACCTCCCATCTAATTCCTATCATTTCTCCAAGAGATGCTAGGGCATATGACCACAGTAGGGTAAAATAAGACAACAGACATTTCTGAGCAAGGGCTGGGGATCAATAAAGAAGACTGTATAAAAATAGTAGCCATTAAGCCGGGCGGTGGTGGCGGACGCCTTTAATCCCAGCACTCGGGAGGCAGAAGCAGACGGATCTCTGTGAGTTTGAGGCTAGTCTGGTCTACAAGAGCTAGTTCCAGGACAGGCTCCAAAGCCACAGAGAAACCCTGTCTCGAAAAACCAAAAATCAAAAAATAGTAGCCATTCACGAAAGTATGATAGGCTTTCTTGTAACATTTCGAGATCTCGGGTGACTGAGGAGGTAACCAAGCAGCTATGTATGCTTGCTGTACAAGTGCAAGTCTGAAACCTCAGCAGATGACAAAAGCCAGGCACAGCTGCCCATTCAGGTATCTATGACATGGAGGGACACACACAAATAAATAGATAGATAGATAGATAGATAGATAGATAGATAGATAGATAGATAGATAGATAGATAGATAAGATGGGCGGGGAGAGACAGAGAGAATTCTACTAATCCTGTGGCTAATGAATCTTGGAAGAACAGAAGAAACTATACATATACTGCTGATTACTTACTTTTCAAAAAGTAGGAACTGAATAAAAGTGACCTCAAGAAACAAACGTTCAGGTTACTAATAGATTGCTTAACAATAATAGAGCAGAAAGATGTACCCTGCTCCCCTACAAGTTATAATGTAAAATACAGATTCCTCAAAAATGAACAGATCCTTAACCCCGAGGCTAGTATCTTTTAAAACTTTGTGAAATATATGAGGGAAATGAATAAAATGCCTAACGCTGCTTAGGTAAATGGGCCCAGAGCCAAGTTCTACTATGAAACATTTCTGTCAGTATGCAAACTCTAAACTCTCATTGATCTTAGGGTTTAGCCTGCTCATCAAAGATATGGTGATATTAAAAACTTGTATTTAGAAGCTCAGAAAAAAGGGGGATACCCCACAAAGAACTGCTTCACTGGGGTTGCTATGAAAGAAGATATGAGCTAGTAGCCTACCTTGTCAAGGAATCCTTGAAGAAAACGCAGGTCACAAAGCCGCAGGCAGATCCGAAGACAGCCCATCAAGCCCAAATCACAGAGGGCTTTCCTGAGAGAGGAGCAAAAATAACATTTTGCTGAGCAGTGAGAAAAATATGGGTCACATTTTATCCTTCAGGCTTGCGGCTCCATTTTAAGCCTAGGAGCTTTCAGTTCCCACTGTCAAAGTGTTCTGAGCTGTGTATAGAAACATCTTTGTCATTCAAAAGCTTACATCTTTATAGCCCATTGGTTATCCCAAAGCAATTAGAATACTGAATGTCTGTATGCATCTTCTCTGAGAACTAACAGCAACTTTTAAGTATCATGCCCATTATAATGCATTTGATTCCTTCTTGCAGATGAATATTGCTTTACCACACTATGGAAAAGAAATGATTAAACCAAGCAGGGGAGTTATATACTTATATTAATATTACTCATATTAACAGATTAACTTACTCAGCTCATATTAATTCTCTGAGCCTACCTTTTCACATTTTAGCACATGGTGGAATTTCTGTTTGATAATATTTTGCCATCTCATATCCCTATGAAAGAATAGAAGTGCCTTATTCCCATTTTGTTTCTGAGAAAACTAATACGCTATTAAAGGACAATATTACTATTTCTCACTAAATAATTGCTATCAAAAGTCAGAAATTGGAAGTTCTAAATTAATAGTTTAAATTTTCCTTTCCCCAGGAGTTTGAGTTACAGAATCCAGAAATCATATTTTCCTATTAAGAAAGTCAGCTGGGTCAATGTCACAGGATTTAGTGAGGAAAAACTAATAAAATGTGATTGTAAAATCCAGAGAACTGCTGAAGTGTGCAGTCTGCTGTGTTTTCCCTTTGCTGGCGTGGATTCCAGAAATAAATAAATCAGAGAGGCATCCTGTGTTTGTTTGGGGAGGGGCATGGCAGTATTCATTATGCATTGTTTCATAGAGTGGGACACAGAAAAGCCAACAGTGCCAAAGCCAGAGCTGAAAAATTCATGAGAATGTGGGTGGCTACTCAGAATAGTTTGCACCCCAGGGAAAATCATCTCATGCCTCTGTCACAAGGTACATTTTGCAGTCAGGGACAACTACATCCTCCAAAGGGGGAAATCTTTGGCCCTCCATAGAACAGCCTTTGGTAGCCTCTGCTTAGAAACAGTAGCTGCATGTAGGAGAGATGGGCTAATGCCATCTGCGAAGGAATTTCCTTTGCAAGGAGCTGAGGAAGTGATGGAGCTAGTGCTTCCCATCACTCGCTTTGCCTGTGAGTCTGATCCATCTCTTTCAAAACTGTCCCAGTAATACAGTCAATATGCATGATGGTTTCTCAAACATTGCTGGAGAACATACATTGTGTGATTATTGCCTTTCTAAATTCCCTTTCTAAATAATGCATTTGAGTACAATTAACCATGGTTATACAATCCAATGGAAACCGTCTTATCTTATAAGAACTTAGAGAGTTCCAATTTGTTCAGGTATTCTGGATTTTGCTTCAGCTAACACTTGTATTTTGAGTCCATGAAAATAAGAAAGATGACTTCTTAAACACCCAGAACACATTAATTGCTAAAGACAGATTAGATATCTTAAATTCATTTTTAAAATTCCTTTGGTGCAGCACAAAGTGAAAACACAATTTAATTTGTACAATAGATGTTGTTGTGGAACAAGGGTGAAGAATGGATATGCTTTCTCACAAACCATTCTATTCTATAGTGCACTTCATATTTCCTATTGTATTGCATTTGATCATATTTGTGTAAGTATTGTTTATTGTCACTAAAATCAATTATGTAATCCACCATTTCTCAACCTATATTTTTAGAGATACAGTGAAAGCTCTCAACAATAAAATGTTGGACAAATTAATATAATACTATAGACAACAAATATCTGGAATATTTGTAGCAAGAAAAACAAAGCAAGAAGCAGTCTAGTGTCTGACTTCAAATCACATCCGAAGCAAGCAAAACCAAATGACATCCACATACAGATGTAGAAAGGTTAAAGAATAGAGAGCATAGAAGAAAATCTACACCCATAGAAGAAAATCCATGCCCAAGTCGTTAAGAACATGAATAAGATAAAAGAGAGTAGTTAAATTAAGCAACGGTGGAAAATGTATATCCACACAAAGAAGAATGATGTTAAACTTATATTTCCTAGTAGTCACAAAAATAATCAGAAAGTGGATTATAGACTTATATATAAAGCCAGAAAGTAGAAAGACAAATATACAGGAAATGCATCAGAATTGAATGGACAAGAGGGTTAATAGCTCAATAGCTTCGGAAAGGAAAGCAAAACATCCAAATGAGATTCTATGAACTAAAGCACCTCTGCACAGCAATGTAAACAATAAGTGAAGTGTGAGGACATCATACAGAATGGGAGAAACTATTGGCAAAGTACATATCTGCTAAAAAGTTGTGGATAAATGTACGAAATTTGCAAAATCTCAACAGCACACCAGCAATTTCATTTAAAAATAAGCAATAGATCTAAATGTGCATTTCTTAAGTGTAGATTTAAAGTTTCCTGATACATACATAATCTCCCTTATATGTAGAACCTAAGAATTTGTTTTCTGTGGAAGTTGAGAACCAAGTGATGGTTACAAGAGCTGAGACAATAGTTGAAAGGATTGATGGGGAAAGATTAATGAAGACAACTCAATTAGCAAGCTTAAAAGTAAGATCGGGGAGACGGCCACATGAGTTAAAGCAATTTCCACACAAATCCATGATCTGAGTTCAATCCTAGAATTCACAAAAATGGTAGGAGAAGAGAACTGAGGCCAGAAAGATGTCCCTTACCTTTGCACGCATACTGTGGCATACGCAAGACCCCACATGCACATTGCACACTAATCTAAATATATAAATAAATAAGATTTGTATAAAAGAAAGTTGAAAGATAGGACCAAAATGGAATCTAGACTGTGTGGAACACTGTAAAAATGAAAATAGAAATTATGAGTGTATGGAATAGAAGATCTACCTAGTTCAATTTGGTAAATCCAGAGAATAAAGATGACAATGGTTGATATTTATTGCCACAAACATTTAGGATAACATATCAACAGGGAACTGAAATTGAGCTAAAATGTCCAGTTATTATGCCAAGGGTATAGACTAGATTAAGAAATGAAATTCAAGTACCATGCTATATAAAAAAAGGGCATGGTGGAAATTATCACTTAACAAAATATTTTTGCTTCTCCATTTAGTTGTATTTATTCATCACACGGCACATCTGTGGTGTTGTGATAATGCCATTCTACATTTAAAGATGAGCAAATAGAATTATTTAAGTTGCCCAAAATTATTTGGTTCACATGATTCAATTTAAGATTTGGGTGCAAGAAATGAGTCCAGCCACTGGGCTTTTAAGCACCATGAATACTATGTCAGTGGCCATTTCTTTCTTTGTCAGGTTGTCTTCTAAGCTCCAGACACAATAAACCACTATACCTGGTAGCCGTCGAGAAGACAACAAAAGAAAACGCTTACACATAGGAAACTAAACATGTTGCCAACACTAAGCAAAGGCAAGCTAGAGGGGCATGATGACATCTGTCCAGGCTACAAAGAAGAAAGATTTTAAAAAGGCATAAAGGAATAAAAAAAAGACCCAACAAATAGGGAAATATGAAATTGCTAAATGTATAATTATCATAACAGAGTCAAACATAGTATTTTAGACTGTTCTACGAAATCTGCATAGTTAGTATTATATGACCTTTAGCAATAGATTTCAGTAAACTGTACATAACACAGACAGAGCTGTGCTGTAAAACAACGTATTTTAAAATTAAAAGATAAAATTTACCTATGGACTTTTGCTCCAAGATTGAAAATTATGCATTAGTTTCAAGTTTATATTTGATATCACAAGGTCTGACTATTTATTAGGCAAATAATTTAAAAAAACATGCTTGATTTCTGTAATGGTTTTAATGAACTGTCTTCTGTAACAGTTCTTTCTTTGGACATCCAGCTCCGGAATAACGACACAGAGACTTCCTGTTAATTATGAAAGCTTGGTCTTAGCTTAGGCTTGTTCCCAACTAGCTCTAGACTGTCAAGTCCAATGGGCAGAAGCTGGATAAGTTCGAGTCCTGCATCTTTCAGGTGCTGCTCAAGCTGGAAATGAACTCAGATCTCAAGGCACAGCTGCGGAAGCTCAACATCACCGCGGCCAAGGAAATTGAAGTTGGTGGTGGCTGGAAAGCCATCATAATTTTTGGACCAGTTCCTCAGCTGAAATCCTTCCAAAAATACCAAGTCGGGCTGGTTCGTGAATTGGAGAAAAAGTTGAGTCGGAAGCACGTAGTCTTCATTGCTCAGAAGAGGATTCTGCCCAAACCAACTCGGAAAAGCGGAAAAGCCGTATGAAAAATAAGCAAAAGCGCCCCAGAAGCCCCACGCTCACCACAGTGCACGACGCCATCCTTGAGGACTTGGGTCTTCCCGAGTGAGATTGTGAGTAAGAGGATCCCCGTGAAACTGGATGGCAGCAGGCTCATAAAGGTTCATTTAGACAAAGCACGGCAGAACAACGTGGAGCAGAATGTCGACACTTTTTCTGGTGTGTATAAGAAGCTCATGGGAAAAGATGTTAATTTTGAATTCCCAGAGTTTCAGTTGTAAAGAAAATGACTGAATAAAGTGTCATTCAAAAAAAATTAAATTAACCTGTTTAATAAAATAAGTAAATAGATAAATAATCTACGTTCTCCCACATGACTCATTACCTCGCCCCAATACTGTATATCCCACTTCCTCTGAAGTCTGGCTGGTGAATCCTCCACCTCTCAAATTCTTTGCAGAGTTCTTATCTCTGCCCAGATCCCACCTATCCTCTCCTGGATGCCTATTGGCCATTCAGCTCTTTATTAAATCAATCAGAAGGTGCCTTAGGCAGGTCAGGTAAAATGGCAAAACATTTTCACACAGTGTGTTCAAATATTCCACAGCAGTCTTCCATCATTTCAAACATTTGCTTACTTGATCTTCATGGCCCTGTTTGGACAGGCTTAGGAGGTATGGACTTGCTGGAGGAAGTATGTCACTAGAGGCAGGCTTATAGAGTGTAAAGATGTAGAACTTTAAGACAATTCTGAAGCCATTTCTGACAACTCTCAGTACTTCCCCTCCTCTCCTAGGAACCAAGGACATAACAGTGATGCATGCACTTACTGACATGTCGGGAACTTTCCATTTCCCTGAACAGGGGCAAGATAACCCTTAGGTGATGACTCAGTTACTGATGTTTTGACTTAGTCCCTGGGAAGGGGCAAAGTGACCCCCAAAAGTTTCTCTGTACCTCATCTGATCTAGCAACCACTCTCCAGCCAATTATTGGTAATAGCCTTTTTGAATAAGTCAATCATAATAGTTAAAAAACAACCCCCAGACACCCCTTCCTTCTGTGGTCTTTCCCTTTAAAAATAGCCTGTACCAGACATTCAGGGTCTTCTAGCCTCCCGACTGCTGGAAGACCCTGTCATGACAGAATTAATAAAATCCTCATGCTTTTACATCAGCTGTGATATGAGAGATGGTCTCTTGGGGCGACTCCTCCTCGGTGATTGGACGCTAGGGTCCAACAAAGAGCAGTTACTTTTAGGTCATGCTTGTAGTTTAAGATGTGAGTCCTCGTCTTTTCTCCAGCCACCTGTCTGTTATTTACTGTCAGTTTTTCCTAACACAGTAGACTCTGAACCCGCTGGAAGCATCAGCCAAATGAACCCTTCGTTCTATAAGTTGACATCGTTATGTTGTTTATCACAGCAATGGACAACTAGTATTACTACATGCAATTAAGACATAAATTACACATACATAATGAGGAGAAAACTTCATACAGTTGGCCAGTCTCATTCACAATATAAAAGCAAAATTCCTTTCAAATTGTTAGCAAAGCGAAGCCATGCACTGAGAAGTAAATATGTCGTGTCGAATCTAGACTCATTACGAGGATGCAAAAGAATTTACAGACAGTCCTAGTCTATTCAGTTAATGGAAATCTTGTGTTGGCCTATGAAATAGACTCATATTTTCTGCTTCTGTTATCATCTGGAAAATGATGACCTGGTCTCTGTTCAGTCTCTACCACAGATGAAAATCAAATGAAAAGAGATTCGGTGGTTGTAACTGTGGTTTGTAAACGAAAACCATCATAACAATGAGACTGTTAATTTATCATGCACAAAGGTCATTAACTTTTTCTTCTAAGTTCATGTGAGCCTTTGAGTAATCCAGAACAATATGTTGACAGGAGCAGCCAGCTTGTTGTGTTTTTCAAAGGAAAGTGTGAAAAAGTATAACAGGATCTAGACATTTATATGGTATCTGAAAAATATAAAATGAACAACTTTTTATATATCACCCATATTATGATATGATTTCCCGCTATTCAGAGTATTGCTTCCATTTGTGTCTTCTGGCCTGCCTGTTCATGTCATCCATAGTTCTGGAATTTGTTATTTTCAAGACTAGCATAATTTCACATCTATGATCATAGCCCTACATTTTTATACCATAGATATTTATGTAGTTAAGTCTTACTGAGTGAGCCATGCCGTGGTGATGCACGCCTTTAATCTCAGCACTCAGGAGGCAAAGGCAGGCTGATCTCTGTGAGTTCAAAGCCAGCCTGGTCTACAAGAGCTAGTTCCAGGACAGGCTCCAAAGCTACAGAGAAACTTTGTCTCAAAAAACAAAACAAAACAAAAAAAGAAAAAGAAAGAAAGAAAGAAAGAAAGAAAGAAAGAAAGAAAGAAAGAAAAGAATTAAGAAAGAAATCTTATTGAGCTGTTAATTTGATTGTAATTATTTAATCATATTAAATAATATGTGCATGGGTTTTCTTGCTAAAAGCATTCATGATATTTTATTTTGATACCTACCAATACAGTTTATTCTATCTTACTACTATACAGTGTTTTATTGAATACATATGTGTAGTTGGTATATATTTGGTCTATTTGAACTATTCTGTATTACACTTTCAAAGGACATAACTGTGAACCTTATTTTTCATGTTTATTTTTCTCTGGATATGCATATGCAAGATTAATATAGATTTTGTACAAAAGTGCAGAAACCCTTGCATCAAAAGTTGCTGCATATTAAATTTATTCAGAAATATCAAACTTTCTTCCAAGGTAATGGCCCCAGTTTATGTTCCCATCAGGAGGAAATTTCCATGTGGCATTACATTATATGCTCAAGATTGAAGACAATCAACTTCCAAGATTGCAACTGCAAAGATTAAGAGTGGTTCTTACCAAAGCTTGGCCTGGCATTTCCCTAATGGTTAAATATATTGTTATTGCAATATATTTTCTCTTCAATGACATTTTGCCTCTTGATGCCTTCTGCCTATTTTACTTATGATAATTTACTAACTTTTGGGATATACAAGGTAACATTTAACAATATGTTTAACATATGATGAATAGTAATGAATACTGCTAAGCCTCTGAAAATACTTTTGAATTTCCTGATAATTCAGCATTTCTTCTTGATCACATGCCATTTCATCCCCCCCCAAATATAAACACTTTCCTATACTATATGCTTGCCGTACTTAGGATTTAGCATTTCATTATCGTTTCTTGTTGCATGTTAGAGTTAAAAGACTTCTCTGCCCACCCCTGTGCTAAATAACACCTTTTCCCCCGAGGGCTTTGATGGACATTGAGAAACTTGATTAAACACACTGCTGTGCTTGCCCATCAGTGACTTGTGGAGCTCTGTCTGTGTGAGCAGCTGCTTCACAGCAAATCGTTGCTATAATTCAAAGAGCCTGCTCCGTTGGCACTCCCTTTGCAGGCTCTGCTTGACTTCATCGGGTGTTTTAGTTTTCCTTTTGCATACAACATGCTGCAAGTCTGGAGTTAGAACTCGCAGGTTCATCTGAACAATCAATGCTGAGGTTTGTGCATTCTCTGCATAGTTTTCCTACTATGGTTGCATATGTTTCTCCCATGAAGGATACAAAATATTGGCATGTTCACTTGAAAAAATTCACTATACCCTTTTATTTTCTTGGCTGTTTGAGCTTGACTGTTCAATGTGTAAAAGTAATAATGAACACTGTGCATTTTAGGTTAGCACAACACATTAGCTTTTCCTTCGGTTTACCCTTGACACAAAAGCATGCAACGATGAAATGGAAGAGGTGTGCAAAAAGGGAGGCTATAAGACCTTTAAATGTATGTGGTATTTAATAGAAGTTTCAGATAAAATAATTTATTACCTGTAATTTATAAGATCATGTGTGTTTATGTTTATATGTACACAAACACCCCATATATATGTGTGTGTGTGTATGTGTGTGTATGTATACATATATATATGTATGTGTGTGTGTATATATATATATATATATGTATATATATATATCTTTTCTCCATGTTTTTATATTGGAAACAAGCTCTTGCTGTCTCTCCAAGGATTGTCTCATAGTCCTAGCAATCTTTTATGTTAGCTTACTAAGTACTACAGCACATCTCACCCAGACTTTTAAATATATAAATATTTTTATCAAATAAATGTAAGGTATTCAGAACAATAATAGAATAGTAACTATTATTTCCATTTTCTTTTTTGCCTTCTCTGGTTTTGTAGTACAAGTCTGTGATTGCATTTTTATTGTTTTTTGGGGATTCTGCATACACATTGTAAGAAAAAAAAAGATGATCAAATGTGTCACACAAATCAGTGTCAAGAAAAATACTTAAATAACCCTTCCTAACAGTTAGAATCACATCTTCAGCCCATTCCTTCTGCCAAATATGGTTGAAGTCCCGAAATATATTCAAAATTAACTAATTTAGATGTTGCAGAACACATCACAAACCAAGCGTAGGAAAAGCACAAAGTTTGAACACAGGGACTGAGTGGATGAGGATTTCATGTTTGTTTACTTTGTCATACTTCTGATGACCTTTCCTGAAGCTCTGGAGGTTAGTCTGAGAAGCCAGGTGGAGCAGCTTTCTGGACCAGGGAGAAGAGACTGCTGGAGAGAGGAGACATGGAGAAGGGGATCTATTGGTCCCGTATTGATTGATTGTCACCGTTGGTTATCTTGTTACTGAGCAACACAATTCAGAATGTCACCACTTGGTGAAGGAAAAGCAACTGAAATAATATTTGTGCTACTCCGAAAGAGACAAGGCAGACTGTGTGGTTTTTAAGCAGATGGCTAAACAAGAAATTCTCTAAGAAAATAGACCTGGGAGTCTTTCAACCTTTAAAGACAAAAGGCAAATCTAAGATTATTCAACAAAGAACTAAGTATATCCTTAACAATAGAGTCAACAAATGCCAACTGAGAACTGGTTCCAAGCTTGGAATTGCCAGACAAATGCCTTGCAACTGCTGCCACAGGTTCACTACGTAGGCAAAGGGGAAGATTGGGATAAGCCGACCAAAGGGTAGCATTAACCACCATTTACGTTTATGGAAGATAAATAAAATACTCAAATGGAAATTAAAGCAAAACAAAATAGATTATTCACTAACAGAGTACAGATGAGAGAAAAGAGTGCCTAAAAGTAATCATGGAAATGAACGATTATTGTCCTTCTACAAGAAAATTTTACGACTTATGATGTGACTGCTGATGTGTCCTTTCAACATTGTAATGTTTTAGAACGTCCTTGGACTGCTTCTTTAAGGGCTGTCCCATTACAAGGTGAAAGCTTTCTCCTCAGTACTATGACAAACCTTCTTAAGTTGTGGGTCAAGACCTGCAGAGGTCAATGCGGGAGTAAAACAAATTGGAAAATATTTAAACTTTTTCTGAATATACAGTGGCCCAACAATTAACTCAAAAGCAAGTGCAGAATCTGTGATGTTTCTGCCAGCGCTAACCATGTTGCACCTCGCGACTTCACCATTGTCTTGTTCTGAGCACAGCTGGCACCCTTTATACTGCACAAGTCCTCACAACACACAACGCTGCTGCGTGAACCGCTTCCGCTCAGATTGGAGATTATTCTGTTATTAACTGCAGGGCTTTTCCTCTATGTGCAAAATTTTCTGCTCACATAAAAATAATGGTTTAATTAGAAAGTGGAAGCTTTTAATGTCTTACTGCCATCATTCCTCAGCATGAAAGTGCGGGCTTAGCGTAGTTTTGGGCTGTATTGTGCTGACAAGCGAGCACATTCATCTGATTGGTATGCCCACATTCTTTCATCTTTGTTAAGTAGGAATTCCAATATATAGCAAAGAGCTGGTTGAAAATAGATTTCTTTGTGATTATCAACAATGTTTGATTTGTGCAACTATTTTACATACATACCTGCTTTGAAGCTTCGTGTGTTAACTCTTCTAGGTCTATTAATTCCTTCATGTAATAGATATGTCTGTTTCTCTGTCTGAGATTTCCTTAGCTGAAAATAGCATACTTGGGCAGCAACCTTTTACACAGATGGAAATCTGTTCCAGGTTTCCTCTGGATATTCGCTTTGCACTCACGACTTCCTGTCTCAGTACTGGTCTTTCTCTCCCTTCCTCTCTGGTCTTCCTTTTACTTCCTTTCCTCCTTCCTTGCTTCATTTTCCACGTTTTTTCCCTTCTCTTGTTCTCTGATGCCAGATTTTCCTGATTTTATGTGATTCTTTAGTTTTGCTTCTTTAATATGTATGCTGTCACCCTCTTTGAGAATTCAGTAGTTTATCTGTTTATTGATGAGCTATAATAGCTCACTCTCTAGTCTGGGTAAATACCTTATTTGATAAAAGAATTTCAACTCTTGTCTGGGTAAATACCTTATTTAATAAAAGAATTTCAACTAGTCTTCTGCAGACTCTCCCTTCACTGTCTTTATATTACCTGAAACAAGTTTCAATTTTGATGTAACTCATTTTCTAATTTTTATTATTTGTGACTTTGAGGTTCTATGCTTAAACAAATACAAAAATATTTATTTATACATTTCTCTACAAACATTTTACATATAAGCATGTGATGTATTTTGTTATTTTGCTGTTGTTGATGACAGGGCATAGGTGGTTTCTCTTGGTTGCTTTACTAGTAGATATCTAGTTGTTCTAGCTCTGACATCCTAGTTGAAAATAATCCATCATAAATGTGGGACATTATTTACAAACCTTAAGTTTTTTCCCTTCTTGTCCTTGTTTGTAGTTTTATGAGCATTTAACTGACCTGTTCTTAGTAAGGTTAGTGCAGATTTGAAATAAGATTTGAGGCCAGGTGGTGGTGGCGCATGCCTTTAATCCCAGCAGAGGCAGGCAGATCTCTGTGAATTCGAGACCAGCCTGGTCTTCAAGAACCAGTCCCACGACAGGCTCCACAGCAACGCAGAGAAAACCTGTCTTGAAAAAACAACAACAACAAAAAAAATCAGAACTTGTATGGGCTGAAACTTCTTGTTTGTTTTCAAGCTATTCTGAGTATCCTGACTTCACATGTTCTCATATGAAGGAAGATGTGACTGCCATATCAGGCCTTCCCTGAATAATGAACAGCACTACTGAGGCTTGAGGACATTTAGGTTCCCAAGAGTCCAGCAAATATTCTTAAATACCTCATTGACACTTCATCCATTAATTTTGTGTTGAAGTTTTGCAATCAGCTTCTTGTATTCTGCGACAGACATGTCTACCTCAGTACATGGGAATGTTAAAACTATGTCACTGTGTCCTCTAGAAAATGCAAAGAAGTGAGGGTGTTCACACAGAGTGTGTTCCTGGCCGGGTCACACAGAGTGGGCTCCTGGCCGGGTCACACAGAGTGTGTTCCTGGCCGGGTCACACAGAGTGTGCTCCTGGCCGGGTCAGATAAGGACAAGTGCTGAAATAAAGGGCTTTTTATGGGCAGTGGTTTCTGTTTTTGTTTTTGTTTTTTTCAGTGAGGCAGAGGTCAAATCATGATACCTCTCTAAAGATGGGGCTTCTGAAATGTTCAGAACTGTTCTCTCTCCTCCAGGGCCTGCAAGCCTGTTGGCTTGCAGCTACTATGGCTGTGATGTTGATTGTCAAGGCCATCACGGAGCTGCAGAGATAGAGAACAGAGTGGCCAACATGAAAATACCAGGAACCTCGGTGTGATTACCACAGTCCAGCTGTTTGCCTTGCAGGCCACTCTCAGGGCTATTTCAAGTCCCAAGCTAAATGTCCTCACATCTTTATAGGATGGCTGTGGGAGTCTCTGCTCTTGCTCACTGCCTGATTTTCTGAGTGTTTTCGCTGCCTCTCTGGAAATGCTTCTCTGCCTACTAAAATTTAAAGCCTTGAATCCCAAGTAGTCAGCTCTCCATCTCATTTAGTTCAGCCCCACAGGCTATTCTCACAGCCAGTTATTCATGTAGGGATTTGCTTTTTTTGTTTAAAGTTGGATAATTTTCAAAAGCTAATTTCCTTAATCACTTTTAATATGTACATTCCATTATTTTGGATCAGAGAATAGTACTTTTCTCCATAAATCCTATTCATATTAAAGTATTATTAATGCTAAAGTATTAAGTATTGAAACAGTTATTTTTCAAGAAAAGTCAGTATTTATCAAAGTAAGTAGATTTTAAATTCAAGAGTAAAATCTAGTGTTTACAATATGTCTGAAAGTGTTGAAAGGGGATGGGATCTATTATAAAGGTCGCAACACAATTATTGTTCCTACAAAGAAACAAATGACAGACAAAACAAGTGGTTGCTTTTTGCCCTTGGAAGATGCACAAAACCCTATGAAAGCTAGACCTCAGGTTAGTTACTATTCTTTTCCGACAAATCCGGTATCCACAGTATGTGATGTCTTCAGCAATAAAACTTCACCTTCAATTCTGGGAGGTAAACGGGGCAATGACAATAACCTGCATTGTTCTGAAGGTCTTTTAGACTCTCTTGACCACAGTATCTGAAGAGCAAATTTCTCTCTTCCTTTAATACCTTGAGAGAAGTTTTTCATGGTTAGTTAGTACCAGAGATTTTGTTAGGTAGTCTACGGCTCCTGCGGAAGGGCTATTACCACTCCAAGTAACTTGGCTTTATTTAAGCTATACAGTTATATGCATATATAATTTTAGGTAAGCATGAAATAATAATATGATTCTCTGAGTCTTTTTCAAACATCTTTAGTTTTATTTATCCCTTCTCCCTCCCTCATCTTCTGTATTGACAACCTTCCCCACTGCTGAGTCAACCCTTATTTTTACTTCCCCTTCACAGCACCTGTGTCCTGGTATTTTCCACTGTAGATACACACACACACACACACACACACACACACACACACACACACACAGAGAGAGAGAGAGAGAGAGGAGAGAGAGAGAGAGAGAGAGAGAGAGAGAGAGAAAGCGCACACATTGCCTGCTGGTTGCTTTTTTGCTTTGCTTTTCTGGTTTCTGTGACTACTCCAGGTTGTACACTCAATTCTAAATATTTAAAGCTAGGATCCACAAATAAGAGATATAGAGACTATTAAAGAGATCTACAACTGGTCAAAACACAGAGGATAAGTGGCTGTGGGGTGCCCAGCCCCAACTGATACATCTCCAATGCACATAATGCTACTGAAAATTGCAAATGAGAGGGCAGAAAGAATGTAAGAGCAAGAGGTCTGAGAAGTCTTCTGTTAGATGGGTCCCTGCTTAAGACAAGGAAAATGCCTCCATGAAATCTAAACAAAAATGATCATTTGAACAAGACTCAGCATAGTGACAACAGCGCTTGAGATGCTAACACAGACTGGGAAATTCCTGCATGGCCTCGTCTTCAGATGAAGAGCTAAGCTGGCCAGGGACTGATGAGACAGAGTTTGTTCTAAGAACAAACTTTATATAGGTTATCCAGTCCCAAATGGTCAGCCCTGGGCACATATACATACAAGAAAGCTGCTTGGGACTGGTGAGAGCAGGGGCCCTGGAAGTGAAGCAAAACAATGCTCGAGCAAGAAATTCTAAATGTGTCTGTGTGTGTGTGTGTGTGTGTGCACGCTCGCACATGACTTTCTTCCTGTTATTTTCTGCTTTTGTATTCTTATAGTAAAATTTCCTCGTTAAACTATTAATATAAATTGTTTTCTTGGCATTAAAATATATTTAAAAGGTAAAATAATTTAGAACATGTAATTATTGCTTAAATGAAATCCCAATGGCCAAATATTTCAAGGTTTCAATTCAGTTTAATCCTGTCACTTTAGAATTCAATAGCACCTAACGTGGCAGCAAGGAAACCTGAGCAAAAGCAAGAACTTAAATGTGCCCTCTGCAGGAATGGAGGCCACCAGAAGTCTAAGGACATCAGTGGAGAAAAGCAAGAGCATGGCATTGTTTCAGTGGGTAAAAAATAATTGGATGCCTTTTAAAAGTTCAAAAAACAGAATTTGTGCGACAGTCCTCATTATCAGCATAGATCTATGAAACGATTTTAAAGTACATGCAAAAGCAAAAACATTTTCAAACATGCTATTTTCTTAGTAAGTGAGAAAAAAATTTCACCTCACTCATGATGTTTTGCAATATGCAAATGCGAAATGGTTATCAAAATTGAGGTAGTTAGCATTTCCATTGCCCCATACTAAGAACGTTAAATGTATATTTATTATATACGTAGTAAGAACATTAAAATTCTACACTCTTAACTGATATTAACTAAACAATAGCATATGATTAAGTGCAGTTACCATGCTATACATTAGCTCCAAACTTGCTCGTCCCGCCTAACTGACACGGTCTCCCTTGATGACCTCTTCATTCCACCCTCTTGTTCATTGTTTTTCGTTCTTTATCCTCTTTGGTTTTGGGGTGACCTGCCTCCCAGCTCCCAAATAAGTACACATGGAGGTGGAGGCTTAATTCTTATAAATGCCAGCCTTACCTTGGCCTGCTGCTAGCCAGCTTTTCTTAATTTAAATCATCAAATCTACCTTTTGCCTCTCGGCTTTTATCGTTCTCTGTTTCTGCATATCTTTTCTTTCCTTCTTTTCTGTGTCTGGCTGTGTTCCTGGGTGATGGGCCCCTGACGTCCTTCCTCTTCTCCTTCTCTTTTCCTGTTCCTTCCTCTCTTTCCTCCCAGATTTCTTCTATTTATTCTGTCTGCCTGCCAGCCCTGCCTAGCCTTGCTCCTGTTGCCTCGCTATTGGCCATTCAGTTCTTTATTAGACCATCAGGTGTTTTAGACAGGGAAAGAATAACAGCTTAATAGAGTTAAACAAATGCAGCATAAACAAAAGCAAGACATATTTATTCATTAAACAAATATTAAAGACCATAAACAAATGTAGCATACCTTAAAATAACATTCTATGTCACTGCCTTCTCTCCATCTTTCAACCACAACTGTATGTAGTATTTTTCATCCTGTGTTTTGCTTGCTGCTCCACTATAATGTCCACTGTGATTATCAATATTGTACGGCTGATAGGAGCCTTGTGTGGCTGGACAGTATTCTGCACTGTGACATGTGCATGACGTTTCTTTCTTATTTTTTTCAAGGCAGGGTTTCTCTGTGTAGCCCTGGCTGTCCTGAAACCAGCTCTTGTAGACCAGGCTGGCCTAAAACTCACAGAGATCTGCCTGTCTCTGCCTCCCGAGTGCTGGGATTAAAGTGGTGTGCCACCACTGCCCAGCATGTGTCATGTTTCTTTATCCACTTAGCTATCTATAGATACACAATTGAGTTTTCTGCCTTAACTGTAGTGAAGAATGGCGCAATGACTGTTCCTCAAAGGGACGCTCAGTTGCACAATAAATGGCCAGCACATATATATTATTAATTCATCATTCAGCACATAATTGCAGTTCAGTGAGTCTTCAACCATATGACATATGAGGAAGAATCAAGCAAAATAGATAATCTGTTTCATCATAATTACAGAGATGTCGGTACAGGCCCGATGAAAGCATGACTAAAACCCCTTTTTCTTTCCTTGCAGTATGTTTCCTCTGAAGAAGTAAAGATCAAATTCATAAATGCATAAAGTGACAAAAAAATTTGTTGGCCTGAATCAATGAGCAAAATCATAGGAATTTTTATTGGAATTGCAATTCGTACTGCATTTAAAAGTGACACAATTTGTAGGTTTCTTCTGCCTAAATGCAGTTGCTTTTTTTTTTAAGGTACTTGCTGATTTACAATGCATTACCAAATGCTATCTGTGATGTGTGTGTGCGCGCGTGTGTGTGTGTGTGTGTGTGTGTGTGCGTGTAAATTTTGTATATTTGCATTCATCTGCAACAAACATATTACCTGTGCTAAATTCAAACAACCACTCCATTTTGAAGGAGAAAATAGCATTCTCTAGTGTCCAAGTTGTTGGAGAGTATATCTTTTCAATTGCATCTAAGAAAATTTGCATATTAATGTAAATCTTATAAAATGTTTTAACACTGCATATATTTTTCAATCTTCAAAAAGTCTTCAAGGATTTCAGAACAGGACATATTTTAATAGACAGAGAATCTGAAACCTAGAAAATATGTATTACAGAAGGGTGTTCATGCAGCATTAAATATAAGGTTGAGATGTAGTCCTATTTTCTGCTCCTGCATAGATTTTATCATGGTGTGTACCCTGGGTTGTGTTACAGCCTATAAACATGTGCACGTATATTTCAAAGAGAACAAACATCCTTCCTTAAAGAAGCCAGGTCTTGGAAAATCCCATGCCTTCCATTGAAATTTAATGGGAAACTGGGGCTTAGTGGAGCACACAAACATTTCTTCTTGTTATGTAAATTACACAAGGAAATATTTGCTCCTTGTTCACACTTAGTTCTTCAGTGATTTCTCTTTATCTTATCCGTGTATTTCATTTCATCTTTGAATTTTCTCACTTTGGAACACAGGAGGAGAATCATCTCCCAAGTGTAGTTATAATATTCCGATAAAGACCGAAAAGAATGCAGTAGACAGGAATTTGGGATGCCTGTAAGATTTTGACTATGCACTGAGTCCTCAGTTTCCCAAGTAGTGTGTCACTGCCACATGCTATACAGCTAACCTCCATGTCAATGCACCGGGAATATAAATACCTCCAATAAGGGCTATGACATGTAACTGGTAAGACCCCACAATTCCCCTTCAACGAAGCAGAAGTTAATATTTGAAAAACAAATAATGTGGCCTACAAAGATTGCTTTCTTGATCACAAGTGCCTGTTCATCACTTTAGACTTCCATACAAAATATTTTACTTCATTTCATCCAATTTAACCCTCAACCAGAACTTCATGATTACCGTTTTTTATTTTTTTTCTTTATATGCTATATTCTTCTGGGACCAAGACCTGAGAAGCAAAATAGAAGTTATCTGTCTTCATAGTGTGGAGGCTCAAAAATATGAGCCTATTTCCTCCTTGTCTGAAAGTCAGAGAGTTTTAGCTCATTCAAAGTTGTTACAACAGGTGTGGCTACACACCCTGACCTAGGGTGTGGTTACTTGGTCTTCCTGACATTAAGATGGCACATAGAGGTAGATCTACTTCACCCTGACCAAAGGTCAGGAAATCTAAGCATACTTCTGCTCCTTCTTTTGAATTAAGAGGTTTGACCTAGGGAGTGGCTACCTTAGTCTAGGGTGGGTTCACTGCCTAAATAACAAAATGCTTTTCTCAAGGATTAATGACTTGTTGTCTCAAGTATCGAAGCAAGTAACTCTTCTAATTGTCCTTTGTATCATGTTGACCCAGGCTTTTGTCTTCTTCCCCTTTTTGTAGTGGTATAAAAAAAGTGTATGGAAAATAAACATGAATAAATTCAGCATTCAGTATTCGCTGAGTTTCCCTGCTTTTACTTTTCTATGTCTTAATGATCCTTTCTTATCTCTGTTCCCCCTGCTTAACATCTTTCTAATCCTCACGCCTCTACCCTGGTAAACTTGTTGAAGCTAGTCTCCAACATATAGGCATAATTCTAAAATGTATTTTTAAAGGGGAAATATACATTACTGTTAATCACTGAACTACAGAAATGTTCAAGAACTTTTGGACAAATATTAAGGAATTTCCTATTCTGAAAATGTATAATGTGCTTCAATTGACTTAAATCATATTTACTGTAAAAGAGTGCAATTTTATTCTCAAGTCATTGTCTCTGAATGCTTCCTTTTTGCTACTTTTGTCTTCCTTCCTCAAATCCAAAGAGAACACTGGAGATGAGAACTGAGCAGTTGCTTTAGCAGATGTACATACACATGCACACACACATGCACACATACACACACACACAGGAAGGAAAAGAATTAAATCTAATATATACATATTTGAATATATAAGCATGTACTATATGTACATGTTTAGTTAAAGTCTTATGCATTCACTGTCATCTTCATTCATAACACATTTAAATTCTGTATTTCTTACATGAACACACATGTTAATCATACTCATTATAGCTAGAAAATATGAACTGCTCAAATGTTCTTCAGCTGGACAGAGAAAAACAATGGAAATGTATTCATTTGTAAAGAGAAATAAAACAATGACATTTGCTGGAAAATGGATAGAATCTGAAATTTACATTAGGTGAAACAACCCAGATCTACAATGACAAATATTGCATGTTTTGTTTCATAAACAGATGCTAGGATTTGATACTTATATATGTTCACATATTTCAGTGGGATGTAGGCTGCTAGGTAAAAGAAAGAGGACCAGTAGGAGGGAAAAGAATGATGGGGAAAAGGATTCAAAGAGAAAGATAAAGGAAGTAGGCCCAGAGTCATTTTGTAGGTGATCCTAATCCATCAAGTTGGCAAGTTAACCATCACATGAACCTTACACAGTGACTATGCCTTAGTTCTACAGTCTTCTTATCCTTCCAGAAATAAGAATGAGAAGAAAATGCTATCTATGGTACAATTGCTTCATGGAAAACCACAGGATAGCTCTACTTATCAAATGTATTAGTCGTATTGTTTTAATCTGGAAATAATGTTAAAAACTTCTATGTTTGACCAGCCAAGCATCATACTAATAGAATTGCTCCAATGATACTTCTTTGGGTTAGCATTGGCAGCATAAGCAAAGAGGAATACACATTTCACTGTAGTGAAATTTTCAAAGCTCATGTTGATTCTGATATGATATGTACACCAAAACACTACTAACCAAGCAAAATGAACTTCTATAAATTATCTCTCCCTGAAAATTAGAACATTTGATTACCAAAACAAAATTACTTGGGGGATGAGAGCTGGGAGTTGAACAAGCATTTGTGGATTTGAATTGAAGCTGGGAGCACCGTGACTGGCAAGATGCTGCTGCTTTCTATTTTGGTTGCTTTGCACAGGATATCACAGAAGTGGTACCAGGTACCAGTGACTGTATATCTGAGTTAAAACTTACTCTATTTTCAGCAGAGAAACCAAGCAAGAGAACCTCAAAAAATCTGGGTTTCCAGAAACAGAAAGTCCATGAAAGAAAAGAGCCCAGCACCCAAACCCCTGACATCTGAAGCTTGCATACAAGGTAAAAGTATTAGGAGTTGGGGGTTGAAGAACAAAATTTAAGTCTGTGCGTCTGCCACCTGAGATGATCTGACTTCCCAACAGACATACACATCAGATCACCATGAGAGACCTCCAGGAAGAGTTTTAGCAACAAGTGAGCCTGTCTTCCCACAGACTTGAATCCCTAGTCCATGCTCACAGCCGTGGATTTCATTCTCTCCCAGGAATGCTGTGCTTGGCATTTCCCATTGCTATGTGTTGTTTGCCATCACTTACCTTTTCCCGCTCAGAATGTCCATCTCTTGAGCCTTGCTTAGATGGATAGATATAAGTGTTACCAACCAGACATTTTATTTCCGTGCACTTTGCCAGTTCCTACTAAAAATCTACAACTAGCAAATGTGCGGAGAGGAGGATTTGCTCACTGTGTAGCAATGAAAATGCATTGGAATAACTGGGGATGCAAAATGTAAGCGAAGCTTTGCTTCTTTTTTCATTATTAAAATTGGTGTCTTTTCATGCTATTTTCCTACAGGATTAATTTCTGTAAATTTAAGAACATTTTGATTACATTCAACAAGTGTGTTGGCTTTTCTACTGTCTCAAGAGGATTTTTTAAGTTACTAAAAAAGCATACATCGTTGTATTGGAAGAAATATGTACCCTGAGGTTTCATCTTTCCCCTCATACCCAATCTGTACATAAATAAAATACTTTGTCTTCAATAGGTTGGTTTACTACAGTTTTATTTGCTTTAAAACTGGCATACTAGAATTCTCCTTAAATTTAAAATGCTGTTGATTGTGACACGTTGGAAAGAAAGGAGCTCAGAACTTAGATGAGACTGGGCAAACCAAGTGCGCTAAGGGCACAATATATTTCGTTAATTTTACACCCAAAACAAAGACTTGAGGTGCCAGTCTCTCTGCTCATCCTGTTACTCTGGCTCTGAAAAGTGATGCAATTATGAAACAACATGCTACTGCAAATAGAGACATATGCATAATTTAAAAAAGCAACCTCTTTTAGAACAGGATGACAAAATCTACAATCGAGATTTAGATGATTACAATAAAGTAGTCCCACACTAGCTCAGAATGGCACATAATACAGGGTTCTTTATTAGCAGCCAAGGGAGTGCATATTATTCTATATCTGTTTATATAGTACCCAAGGCCACACCCAAAGTGGGCCATCATCTCAGGCGTCATTGGCTGAAGGAGTTTTCCCCAGTGCCTTGCCCTTTTGTCTAAATAAAAGAGTTCCAAACCCAATACAGAACTATATACAATAAGAACAGATATCAAGTATAAAAATTAGAATTACAACCAGCATAAATGATATCAAGCAAGAAACATATGCTAAATGTTTCAATAATTATCCTATCTTAAGGAGTCTAAGTCCTGTATTAGAAATGACTTGGCTAAGTCATGAGACAAAATTAACTACAACTATCTAGTCTTCAACACCATTAAAGACCTGAGAAGGGAAATAATATTACTTGAGTAAACAGAAAGTACAATCAAGCAACTTCCAAAATGTACAATAAATGACAGAGACAACTGGCTACCTGGGCAATCACCCAAAGCCTCATTTGCAACGTTGGAGAAACCAACTTTGGCTAAGGCCTAAAGTAAGTGATAGACCATTTTTAGAGGCAGGAAACTTTTAAGACCATCTTACCCTGTCTTGGCAAGGTTTGACAGTCTTTTTTCTTTTAACTTGCTTGTCCAGTCAGGACACTGTGCATTTTGTCAGTGGTTGAGGGTTGGGCACTCTTTTGCCAAAAGACCAGTTTTGCCAAGCAGAAAACAAACTCTAAGTGGAGTGTCTTCAGTGCCCAACTTTCTCCTGGAAATAGGTCTGTACTGCCCGGAGCTATCATGTCTCACGTCAACAGAGTCCTAAGTTATATAAATGTCAGATTCTACAGTTCTATGAAACAGTTGAAGATTGCCTATCCATGTGTAATACAATCTCTGTGTACCTAAAGAACCTGATTAGTTTAACTATAAGTATGACAAACATGATTGACTATAAACCTATAATACTTAAGACATATATAGCTTAAAGAATAAGACTTCATATTAAAATATTAAACAATCTTTAAAAAACTATGCAGCAAATGAGGACAATAACCTCAAAATGTACACAATGCAGAAGTATCTTGACTAGAGGTGAAAATGTATATTGCAATATGATAAATATGTCTCAAAATAGTACCAATATGCAAAATGTCATAAGCAGAGGTAGAAACATGCATGCATACAATATGACAAAATAACTTTGCATAGGTATTACAAGTATTGTAAACAGAAATAGGAGCATATTCAATATAACAAACAAAATTTGAGTTTGTATCAAAATAAATGTCAAATAGAAAAAATGCAATGTACCAGTATAGGACATGAGGAATGATCTGTACCGATGTATACAACAGGTGACATGAACTGCCTAGAGCTGTACAAATGTAAACCTGCAATTAGTGGATAAAAGGAGTGATGGTTCTCGGTAAATATCTCACAGATGTTCATGTACCTATATAAATTTACATGTTGCTTTAGATTTTATAATTTCACAGATAGTTATATGATGACTTCCTTAATAGTTATACTGAAAAAAAAACACAATACCTGTAACACCGGATTCTGTGTTACCCCCTCGGTACAGTTCGCGCGCCACTGTACCTTATGCGAGTCGGACAAGGGCCTGGAGATTGAAAGAACACACAAAGAGACCTGGGTCATTCGGAAGGAGATCAGCAGAATGCCGTTTATTTAGCCTTGGGGAAAATCTTATATACCCCACTCCTGCCCAAGGACTTCCACCTAGGCAGGTGGGAAATTACCATACCAACAATAGAGTCAACAATGCCCTACAGCAAATCACCAGGCAGGGCAGAGGGAGCACAGGAACAAACAGAATGCTTAGTCATCTGACCAGAAACTGTCCTCAAGGTGAGCCCCAGGAACAAGGGCAGACCCGGGCCCTACAAATACCATCATATTAACTCATATCTGAGAAACTGAGGTGAGACCCTCCAACTAGAGAACTTTTTTTTTTCATAGCTTCCAAGTGTTAAATTTTGTCTTATTCCAGATCTTACAACTACAAACTTAGGGAGTTTTAATAATAGAAGAAACTGTACACGCTACAGAGATAATATAAACCAAAATAAATGTTTCGTAGTTAAAATTGGTGTTGAACTATGTACAAATTGCCAGGGTGTTGGTTCATATAATGAACTATTTCTGCCTATAGGAGGGAAGGGACTTTTTTTTTCTGTAGTTACAAAAATGGTAAGGAGAGAGTTAACAAGGCACTTTGAGTTCCCAAGTTTGTCACCACAAACGAGAGGCTTTCATAGACCATAAAATTCCCTCCCTCCATTGCCAATTGCCCAGCTGCACCACCAGACAGCCTACACATCTTTGCTAATTGGATGGAACATGCTTGCTGTGTTTTTCTGTCTTCCTCACCAGCGACACAAGCTGTGTGAAGTGAAGTTTTCCAAAGGGAACACCCTCTTTGACAAGATTTACTCCTGACAAGCTGTCAGAGCAGTGTGGAACCAAAGATTCAAGGAATGAATATAAATGAAAATTGCTACTTTAAATACAGTATTGGTAATCAAGATGCTTCTCCAGGTCATAGACACTTGCGCATGTTTCAGAGATTTTTATAATTATTTTTCAGGCTAGGAATGGGGAGAATTATGGGGCATCTCAAAGTTTATCATTCTTTCCTTGTTCAGTGAGCCTCATCCATCAAGTACGATGGTTCTAGAATATTCCTTCACACTTTAGAAACTTGCATTAGCATGGTGTACTGTGTTTCCAGCTTAAACACTTTGTTCTTTGTTTACTGTTTAAGTTTTTAATGTATGCTGTTTGTAGTATTCTTCGTCAGATACTAAGGAAGACAAAGTAGTAAATTGCTCTTCTGTCTTTTAGTGGTCATGATGAGTAGAATTATTGAAACAATCCACATAGTCACCAGATAAAGTGGAAATTAATTCTGCCTGTAAATACATAAAACTATAAGTGTGGCTCTTCAGAAAAGCAATTACTTTTAGCATACTCTGAAATTTAAAACTAGGACATAGTTAAAGACTAATATGTACCTTCTCTCTAGACAGGAAAAAAATCACACATAGTCCTGGCTAGAAAGACAGTTTTCTATTCTGTTCAGATAATTAGCAAACGGCTCGAGAGCAAAATGCACTTTCCGAAGTCTCTATCTTTTTTATCCAATGGGTGTTCACAGTGACTAACTACAGTTAGCCTTGAGGCTCAAGAGAATTCAACACCTGGATGTGTTTAATTGCAAGCAGTCAATGGGTTGCCACAATCACTATTTAGAATCTTGGCCAGGATCATGCTGCATCCGATTGCAACTGCTCCAGGAGGAGCTCTGGGGAGAAATGGGCCATGGCATAAGAACAGACACAAAAGCCGTCTTTATAGCCTCCAGTAGCCTGTGAAACATCGAAATTGTGTTGTGCATTAGGGTTCTGCCTTTTGGTATTCATATCTAGAGTTACTGCCGCTGTGACACAAATATCGTTTGTTCAGTGCCCAGGTGCATATTGCCTGCTGGAAAGCAACACCTGGCTGTATGTAAATGAAAATAGATACGAAATGAGACGTACCCAAGGCTTACATCGCCACTGCCTTTGCCCTGGCATGTTTCTCATTCTGTGTTTTTTATCTCTGTGGTATTACGCTGGTAAATTAGCATGTTTTTGTCTATAAACGTCCCCCTCTGTTTTTATATCCTGACAGGAATTGCTTCCCAAGCTCTTGACACCACTATGAGAGGTTCCACATTTCATCAAGTCTCTCTGTGTTGGCATCTTTAGCTGTAAACTAGAGTGACAACCTCATCTGCCCTAATAAGATCATTGTAGCGAGAATGTGGGTATATGAGTAATTTTCCTGTTTAGTTGTTGTTTTATATTTACATTTTCAAATATCATATATTTATTATAAACAAAAATCACAATATTTAAGTTAAAAAGCATAGTATGAGCATTTCCTTGTGCTACTTATGTGATCATTTTTATTCAAAAATTGTTTACCCATTGAGACGGTGGGACGGATCAAACGGGAGACCACCAAGTCCAGTTGGAACGGGACTGATGGAACAGGGGTTCAAACCGGACTCTCTGAATGTGGCTGACGGTGGAAGAGGACTGAGAAACCAAGGACAACGGCAATGAACATGAACTCTACAGCATGGACGGGCTCACTGTGAGCCTTGTCAGTTTGGTTGCTCACCTTCCTGGACTTAGGGGGAGCTGGGAGGACCTTGGACTTAACATAGTGAAGGGAACCCTGATGGCTCTTTGTCTTGGAGAGGGGTGGAGTGGGGGTATGGGTGGAAGGGAGGGAAGGGAAGGGGGAGGAGGAGGGGAGGAGATGGAAATCTTTAATAAAAAAAATGAGAAAAAAAATTGTGGGCACATGTTTTAAATTCAAACAGTAACAATTGTTTTCATACTGAAAAGCAGTATCAAGTTTCTTGATCAATGTACCCTCTTTTAACTGTAGAGCAAAATTCATTAACAGTGCTTCCGGGGCTCACAGTCAAATTCCCATATTTTCAGACTCACTGGCACTTGGATATGGCCACATGGCAGTTCCTGGGCCAAAAGGAAAAATGGTAATGTACCATCTCCAGGCCTTCACATAAAAATTTCCCATGTGGGAAACTTTGATCTTTCTGTAAGAAACAAATAAACGTAAGAAATAACACAGCAAGGGAAAATCAAAGGATAGGTATTTAGGTCAACGTCAACAGCAAGGTCAGACTTTATTGATCTGAAGTGGTATCCCCATGACCTTGTAGCGTGGCATCTGAGGGTATAGGAAAACACATTGTAAAAAGCCAACAACAGTTTCTGTATAAAGAGTAGGGAGGTGGAAGACATGATTTCATCAGACCCCAAACTGCTTTTCTGAATAACTACTTTCTGAAACTTTGAGATGGGTGCTAAATCAAATTTCCTGCTTTTGCAACCCTAAGTTTTTGGGCATGGGGTGGGCATTAGCTTCTTTCCAATATTCTGAATTCCATGGGTGGCAGAATTCTTGGAGCCTCAGGCCTGTTTTATGGCCATGGTTTTAGGGAAACTTCCCTTTCTATCAGACCCTTTCTAAACAAAGGACAGGAGTGTCATTTTCTGTCCGGATACTTACTGCTGGTAACAGGAGAGGGGGTGGCATTGTGCTGAGGTTCTTGAGTCTGGAATAACTCTAAGAGAAGCATTCACTTTCACTTTGTCTTGTGTGGTGAATCAAGTGATGTCAATGATGAAATCCAGGAGGAATTTCTTTAAGAAGTTTAAAAGACAGAGTAAGGACTTTAAGAAGGATGATAATAAAAAGGGATGGTATGAGGAAGGGGGATCCAGGATGGCAGGACATTTGCTGTTGACTCCTCCAAGCCTGCTCCCCAAGTATCTGAACGCAACTCCGACAAGTTTGTATCTGTTGGTGTAGTAGCGGTATTGCTCCTGGAGGAAGACATAATATTCTCCACTGGCTACTGTTGGAAGTTCTTGCTTTGGTTATGGAATACCATAGCAGCCAAGACTAGAGTTGATCCTGTCTTGAGGCAATCTGAAATTTCGTAAAGGCTATGAGAACTTGTGAGACAGAGAGGTTAACTGATGCCCCGAAACCTCCAGTCCCATTGTTACCCTTCTGAGACCTTAAAGAATGCCCAGAGTGACTATAAGTTGGACAATTTTGATGCCTCATAAGGTAGACAAAAAGTATTGGTGTCCAGGAAAATTAGGACACTGATGAATTTTTAAGGAACTGAAAGATGGCTGCAGAGTTAGGGTTTATTTGTTTTTGTTTTTTTGTTTTGTTTGTTTTGTTTTTTCAAGACAGGGTTTCCCTGTAGTTTCCAGAGCCTGTCCTGGAACTAGCTCTTGTAGACCAGGCTGGCCTCGAACTCAGAGATCCGCCTGCCTCTGCCTCCCGAGAGCTGGGATTAAAGGCGTGCGCCACCACTGCCCGGCCAGAGTTAGGGTTTAAATGGGGGTGAGCGGAATACGTATTTGAAAGAATTTTTCTAAGAGTATGTAAGTCAGGTCTTTCTCATTGTCTCAGAAATATTGGAAACTATAAGAGGATTCAGGCAGATTAAAAGTTGGAAGGCCAGTCTTGTGGATAGTGCCAGTGGATAGTGTGATTACATGGTTCAGATAGTCATATGAAGCAATTGCATTGATAGGTTGGAGGGAGCAGTTGCAAAGGGGTGCAGAGAAGTGGGCTCTATGTTACAGGTAAGGGAGTTCTTTGAAGTATGCTTAGTTCCAGCTTGTAAGGGGCCTTGTGCAGCTCTTGGGGAGGAGTAAGTTTTAAAAGGCCTCTCTGAAAGATAAGAGATACCGTCAATTTAGGAAAGCCCTCCCCCCAGTTCAAAGATTACCTACCATCTTAATGGGAGAAGTGAAAGCCTGAGGGAACATAAGACAGACTCATAACAAGGACAGGAATATTTGATTAGCACTTTGAGACAATGAAGACACAGCCAGCAGGGTAAGAGAGAGAACAAACATCTAAAAAGTAGAGGCAGCCTCAGGAACGTTGTCCTCCCAAAGGCATTCTCTCTTTGAAAGCTTTTCCTTTCCTTTTCTTTTACTTTTATGTATTTGAAGAGTTTTTTACCCCATAATTTAGGGTTGACCCGTCTGACAAAGACAAGATGGCTGACTGACCCAGAGCTGTGGCATCCTGATCTAGCCTTGGGCTGGGCCAAATTTGTCAACTGACTGGAGAAAAACTCAACATGCCTTTGTTTTAAGGTGCCAGCCTTTTGTCTCCATATGTCTTGGAAGATCGTCGTCTTTCTTACTTAGTCTTGGGTCATCTCCTGTCTGCCAGGCATCTGTGTATCTCATGGCCATCATTTCCATCTCGTAGGTCGCCCTATCCACTCTTGGGTGTTGGGAGGTGCTAACCAGCCTAGCATTTTCTTGCCGACCTAAACGATGATGTATGAAGGGCATCAGACAGAGTGCCTCAGAAGAGGGTTGATCTAAGGAGCCATAATAAAGCTTATATAGCAAAGATCAAAAACATGGGTCAGACATTTGATGACAGCATGCATCCTTGGATCTGGTATGCAAATGAGGTGGCATCAGTAACACACAAAAAGTGAGAATGCTATCATATTTACTGAGAGTGTTGTTAAGAGCGTGGTAGGGGCAGTTTCTTCCCCTCATTAAAAGAAGAGAGCAGGCAAGAAAAGCATCTAAAGAAGCCTCGCGGCTTCATCATAGGTGTTAGCAAAACAACCAATGATTTTTTTTTTTGATCACTGTTTTCCATTACAGATGTAAGGGCATCAGTTTGGCTCAAGAGCTGGAGACATTTTTCATTAGCCAGTGTAGGTTCAGAAGTCAAACATCAGGTCTCAATTACAATACTGTGAGAGATGTTTAAGAAATAAAGTTAAGGAGGACATTTTCTCAACGTTCTGATCAGTGTCATATGTAAACCTCCAGCTGGCTCAAATGTATTCCAGAGCCCCATATAAGGATAGGACAGTGTATTCAGCTGTTTTGCTACTTCAGACTCCTGCATAAGGAGTGAACACCTGAAAAGTTTGGAAGAGAAACTGGTTAAAGTCATCATCTAATTGGTAATTTTAGAAAGAAATAGAACTTCATGAGGTCTTTTTAAAAATAGGCTTTGCCAGAAATGCCCTTATGTATATGAATATTCTGAATGATGTCCCCAACCTGTAAGCTTAATGAGAGGGTACCTGGAAGTCTCTAATCAAGGAGCATGTGTGGTAAGGGTATAGAAGGGCATACCACACCTGTGAAAGATACTTTTCCAGAAATGGTGTGTTATAGTTAGGAAAAACAGATTTTTGATTTGACCTCAGTATTTAAGAAGATAGTTCTATTTTACTGAACTGCAAGAAGATGCTGCAGGGCTGAATTCAACCAAGGTCATGCTTTGTATCTGGAGTTGTTTTTTGGTTTTTGTTTTGTTTTTGTTCCCCAATAAAGAACCATTGGTGATAAATAGTAATGTCAAAGGAATTTGGTTCTATAGATTGTTAAAGAAACATACTGCCCATTTTAATCCTGGTTCTACATTTCTACTGGATACTAAAGATCCTGTAAGTAGCCAATTAATTAACCTGTAAAAGGTTTCATCCTTGGGGCTCACTTGGTCTTGGAAAGAACAACTTTATCCTCTAGGCTTCTATTTACCTCTGTGAGGACAAGTGAAATGTGGAGGAAATATTTTATTTGTGTTGACCCTCCTTGCTCTAGACTAGGCAGTGTGTGGAGTCCACTGAGTGGAGTTTCCCTGAACAAGAGAACAGGCAGCTTCTCATAATGACAGGATGCTCTGAGAGACTCCCCTCTACTACCTCCTGGTACTTAGCTGACTTGGAGGGGAAGCAAGAAATAACCTACCTGCATTTTAATCTTTCTTACTACATTAGTATAGTTCTCCAAATATCTATGGACTACCCAGAAAGTCAAATCATAACAATCTGGTACTTTTAAATACTCTAGAATATTTTCAAAAGCTAGGCTCTTCTAAATAAACTATGATTAAGCACACATTTTAGTCAATCTTTGTAGGCTTGTTTGTTTCCTGGACACCCAGACTCCCAAAATAATCATACAGAAATCTGTATTAATTGCAATACCTGTTTTGCCAACGTTTATTCCTGACTAACTGTTATATCTTAAATTAACCCATTTCCATTATTTTATATTTTACCATGAGGCTTGTGGCCTACCAGCAAGTTTCCAGCACATCTGTCTCCGGCAGCAGAATCATTGCTTCTCTTTGACTTCACCTACTCTCTCTATGTACATCTCATCCAGCCTGGCTATGTTCTATTAAGCCATTGGTCAAAAGCAGCTTCTTTATTAACCAATAAAAACAACACATATACAGAAGAACTTCCACACCCATTTCCCCTTTTCTGTTTAAAGAAAAAGGAAAGATCGAAATTTAACGTACTAAAATTACATTAACAAAACAGATATCAGGCAAGAATTACAGTTACAATATTTACATATACTTTATTTTTTATTATAACTAAGGAAAACTATAATTATAATTATCTATTCTTCAACTCCATCAAAGAATCCAGAAGGATATAATATTACCTAAGTGCATTGTAAGCAACTTCCAAAACTCTAGAAATGACTGGACAGTCACCCAAAGGTCTTCTGTATCATTGGAGCATCCATCTTCAGCCTACAGGCCCATAGTATCCAACAAAATTTTCCAAGAAGCAGGAAATTTGAATATCTATTTTGCCTTGTGATGGCAAAGTCCATCTAACCAACTCCATAAGGTTTGTAATTGCTGATCAATGACCTTTGATAATTTAATATAGTCATCATCTATAAATGATACTTTATATTTTTAAGTAACTTAGTCAACACTTTATGTTGTGCAGAAGGTTTTTAGTTTTCCTCTCTTTTTTCCACTCTGGGAAAATTTAGCCCTCTCAATCCTCACATACAAATCTTTCTTTAATAAAACAATTTAAAGGTCAACATTTTCTTTTACTTTCCGGCTTTCTTTCTTATACCACAGGACATAATAACATGAAGAGAATACCATATGTTGTGAAAATTTTCTCCTGGTGGTGTAGAAAGGGAAACCAAGCAATGCATATCCCTTCTGCACAATGGTCCAATGACAGCTAAAGGCTCAATTTCAGCAAAGTTCACCCTAGGGAACCAATATGTTTATTGGGCTTACTTAGAGATCATGGACAAGGGATTACTGACAGGGGTGTGAGAACCAAAGAGCGTCAACACTGAAAAGTGTTCACCCAGTGTGTATTAAGGCTTCTCCACAGTTCCACAGGTAGACCTCCCTCTCTCCAGTCCTCCACAGTATCATACAGGTCCTCCTCAGCAACTAGGACTTCATGCAATTATGTATAGAAAATGAGCTGTGATAGCCCTGTCCGTCTTTTCTTTCTGTGAGAGTTAATATTAATAAGTCCAGCTGTAATCATTTTAGGTAGGCACAGCTGAAGTCATGAAGATGCTTGTTCTTTGACCCAAAAGATATGACAGAAAGCCTGCATTCCAAGAGACAATCACTAATCACTAGTCCCCTTTAATCTTGACCATAGCACAAGTCAAGGAGAGGAGCACCTGATGCTCAAGAGATAGGATTTGTCTCTTTTCCCCAAATCTATACAATGGCTTATGTTCCTGTTGTTTCTGGTGATATCGGCTAAAGAAACCCCTTGTCCCGTGTGCAGGGACAGGGGACCTCCCTGCTCATCTCAAATAAGAACCTGGACAAAGGATAGCTAAATCTTTTATAAGCAACCACAACCAGTCTGATGGTTGTGGGAGTTGTTTGGTCTGGAATAGAGTGCTGTGTTATTGCACCTTAAATTAAAGAAAATGGAATCAAAACCACATGCATAGACTAATGTAATAATTAACATTGCATGTTTGCCTACTGTTTTGCTATGAGGGTTTATAAATTGCCAAGTAATCCTTATAGAAAACTCATGACAGTCTTTACATATGGAGTCATCTACCAAAACACCCTCAAATCTATGTTTGCAGCCTCCCCTGAAATCAACTAAGAAAATCTTCTCAAAACTACTATAGTGGAGTTGATGGTTGAGGGACATTTAGGTAGAAAGTCCTCTCTGAGCTCCCTAGGGTTGAGCATCTCGTTAGCTCTTTTTACTAGAGACATATTGTATTGTGAGAAAAAATAATAATAACCTGTGCTGAAAAAAAAAATCTACCCATTAGCAGTCCTTAAAGGCAATTGAGTTACTATTGGTTTGCTTTGTTATTCTCCTTTTCCTCTTCACAGATTTAGGGGCCAACCTAACTCAGCTTATAAATTCAAAGGACACTTTGAGACAAACATGCTTAATCTGAGGTATGATGGTCAAGTCTCATCTCCAGAGCCAGTTTCTCACTGAACTTAACAACACATGATAATTTACCAATAAGATAGTGTGTGTGTGTGTGTGTGTGTGTGTGTGTGTGTGTGTGTGTGTAATAAACTGAACTTAGTGGGCTTAAAAACCAGATTTCTACAAGAATCTAGAAAGCAGTGGCCATGGCATAGGTTATTATAAGTTGTATCTTCAGTCCCTGCCAGCAAAGTGAATGAAAACTGTCCCCTTGCTCCACAGTCATTTGCCGTGGAGTTCCCTGCCGAGGTGCTGAGATTTCTAGGCTCCTTGCAGATGTAAAATGAAATAGGCTGGAGGCTGTGAGAAGACATTGCTGCTCTGTTCCTGCTGTCTGCTGTCCTTTGCTCCGCTGGCTCTCATTTGGCTCCATAACACAGAGAAAAATCAACTGTGGCACTTCTGGGACAATTTAAAAATCCTCATCAACCTTATGGACCAGAACCATCTTTTAGGGTGTCCCCAGGATAAAAGATGTCACAGGTTTCAATTAGACCTTTTGTGTCAAAGAAAGAGAGTTCTACAGGCCAGCAGTTTAGCCCTCAGACACAGCGTGTGTAGTAAGGAGGCTGCAGGGGGCAAGCTCCAGAGGTGAAGAGGAAGAAAGTGGGCAGTGATGGGTAGATGGTGGGGACAGGAGTGTGGGGGACAGGAAGTTGTATGGCGACAGGCAGAGAACGAGGAAGCACGTGATAAAGTTTGGAGGAGGTGGGAGGAGCTCTTCTGAGAGGATCCAGAAAATTAGGTTAGAAGTTTGAGCTAATGTAACTTGATGTGCAGAAAAGGAGGAACAAAGGGAGAGGGGTGGAAATAAGAGTGGACATAAACGAAGCCTTAGATACAGGGAACTTTGACCAGTCGTCATGTCATTGAAGGAATTTTGGTGAGAGATCTTTCAAGATGGTGGACTGATCTCGCTAAACAGGGGCCAGCAGTTCCAATTGTCCAGAGCATATTTGAGCCAGATCAAAAGCTGACTTGAAGTTCATTATTAGAAATGTTTCAGGGGATAGGCCAAAGCTTGTCTTTAGGGATAGAGGGCCTATTGTCAATTTTATGGGTTTAAATGCCTCACAGGCCTACTTGGGATCATTCCTCGATGAAGGAAGTTGTGCTGGAAAGAAATTCCAGCAAGTTTCCCAGGCATCCGTGTCAGAATTATTGTAAAGAATGGAAGATCCCTGCTTCCTGAAAAGAAGGGGAAATCCCAGTTCACCATTTGGGTATGCCAGGGAGCTTACCTGCTTGGGTGTTCAGTTAAAAGAATGATGTATTTTCCAGGGAGCTTCAGAAATAAAAAAGATAGTCCTCCTGAGAATGGGAGGTGCGGTTAGGTGATAGGAAAAAGAACACATTTACTGCCCATGCCACGAAAGGGTACAGAGTGGCTCTTTGGGAGATAGAAATTGAAATGAGAAGAATCTGACAAAGGACGGTCCCACTCAGGCTAAACCTGCTGGGAAAATCTTTCCCTGATTCCAGCACCAAAGGCAAGAAATACCATGGTGATTGGTAAGTGAAAGAGTGAGAAACGAGGTTAACTTCAACAGCAAGATGAGACTTTTATTGGTCTGGGAGCTTCCCCTGAGAACCTGCAGCTGGGCACCAGAGGGTATGGGAAAATTCACTACACCAAGTCAGGAAGAGGTTTTGTGTTGAGAGTAGAAAGACAGGGGGCAGGGCTTCTCCAGCACCAGAAAATGCTTTTCTAGATTGACAGTTATTATCTAAACTGGGAGGTGGGAGATAAGTTAGTATCCCTCCTTTTGGAACATTTGGGCTTCAGTGTTGTAAGGAGGCTGTTTGTTGGTTCTTGGCTGCTCGGCCCAGAAATAATAGCACAGAAACTCTATTATTTAAACCACTGCTTAGCCCCTTAGCTCTAGCTTCTTATTGGATAACTCTTATTTTTTTAAAGATTTATTTATTATGTATATAGTGTCCTTCCTGCAGGCAAGAAGAGGGCACCAGATCTCATTATAGATGGTTGTGAGCCACCATGTGGTTGCTGGCAATTGAACTCAGGACCTCAGGAAGAGGTCTTAACCCCTAAGCCATCTCTCCAACCCCTTATTGGGTAACTCTTACATATTATTTTAACCCATTTCTACTAATCTGTGTATCACCATGTGGCTGTGGCTTACTGGCTAAAGTTTCAGTGTCTGTCTCCAGCAGGGCTACATGGCTTCTCTCTCTCTCTGCCTCCTTTCTCCCAGCATTCAGTTTAGTTTTCCCCACCTAGCTCTGTTCCCCTATAGCTCTGATATAGGTTCAAAGCCGTTTATTTATTCATTAATGGTAACCACAGCATACAGAGGGAAATCACCCATCACTATAGGTCATAATGATGTGGGATAATTAGGTCTAGCTGCTTTCTATACCTCCATGAGATCCCTGAAAAGTATACTACAAACTTGAACACCTGGACCCCTGAATGATTGTATGGAATATGTGATCCCATATTACAAATAGTGTATAGCATCCCCCAAGTAAATGTGAGCATTATAGAATTTGCACTTTATGCACTAATCAGGAAGCCAATTATAAATAGTTTGGCTTTCTAAATTAACCTTAGAAGAAAGCAAAATAGACAATTCTGCAAGACACCAAGGCTACAGGGCTAAAACAGTGAGAGTTTTAATTCCTTTTATCTGAAACTTTTTATGTTATGACCCTCTGACAGTTCTCTTCATAACTGGGTTCATCATCTAAGCTCCTTTTGTCTTAATAGCTTTGCCTTCTCAGCACAAGACCCTCATTGGGAGACTATGCACTACAACAAGGCTGGTGGAGTTCAGTGGAGCTTTTCAGTTTTGTCAGTCCCAGTAGCAGTTTATGTTCTATTGCTATTTCCATAGCTCTGGACCACTTCAGTGTGTGGAAAGTATGGCTAGTATATGTCCAAAAGGGAAATCAGAATGCAGCATTAGTGAATGGAATTCCTGCCTATTATGCAACTCGTGTGTGTGTGTGTGTGTGTGTGTGTGTGTGTGTATACAGAAAAGTCCTACTTAATGCAAGCATATTGCTATAATTGCAGATAAGTGAAGATTACCTGCAGACAGTACTTGAAATTTTCAATTTTATTTAAAATACTTTGAAAATTAACATGCAGATTATTCCTCCTTAATTTTTGCATTTATTCAATGTGCTCATTTTGGGGAGGGTATTTATATTCATATCATTCCTAATAGAAATAATAATGCTATAAACATTGTTTGAATATTACTATAATATCTATGAGACAAGTTGCTAAAAATGAAATTGCTAAGCCATATTTGCATTTTAATTTTGATAATATTTTAATGTTTATGCAATTTCCTCCCAGTGAATTTATATTAATTTATATTATGATCAGTTTATAAGATTTCCTAGTTCCCTGTAACCCTGCAAACATAACATTATAGCTACGTGAAAGCATTATATACTCATATGTTTGTATTTATATTTAAATAAAATTTGCTCAATAACTTTTACTAATAAGGTTCATAACTGTACAAATTTCTACACATAGCTATTTATTCACATCTTTTTTCTTTTCAGTAAACTCTCCTAGATTACAGTTAGTAGATCTAAAGTATTAAATATTTAAAGAGTTATACAGCTCATCAAATTTAGTTTTAAAAATTATTTACCAATTCACACTTCCAACAAAATTATATAAGGGTCTATCTTGTTTTACCTCCACCTAAAGTTTTGTCTAATTTTATCTATGCACATTATAAGTAAAATAAATCAATATAAGAAATTGATAATACTGTCTCCATATTAACCAGTCTTCAGAGATTAGTATAGCAGATTCCATCACCAAATTATTCTTAAGGCAGATATTGTAATCTTTTGATATCCTTGGGAAACTTCATAATCTGTGTAATCTATGACCTGATCAAGTTCAAGAAGAAAATTCGTTAGCTATAGTAATGAATAGGTAATTATAGTTTTAGACTCATTTTAATAATTCAAGAGCACATCAAAAGATAAATCACCATGACCACGTGATCTCTCTCTCTCTCTCTCTCTCTCTCTCTCTCTCTCTCTCTCTCTTTCAGTTTTCAGTTTCATTAACTAGCATTGATTTTTATTTTACTTTATTTTTCAAGACAGGATCTTTCTGTGTGTAACCATGGCCATTTTAGAACTCTCTCTGTAGATCAGGCTGGCCTTGAACTCAGAGATCAGCTTGTCTCTGTCTCCTGAGTCCTGGGATTAAAGGTGTGTGCCACCACCTACCACAGCAGAAAGTCCCTTTTGACATCTGTAGGAATTCAGAGCTATTTAGGCTCCCACTGCACTCTGAAATAATTAGAAAGATTTTTTTCTCATCTCTTCTATATAATCATTTTGAAAGAAAAGATAATCAAGATGAGTATTAAGACATTCCAGTGTCTTAATTATAGTGTATTATTATTGTACGAGTATACACTCTCATGTTACTCTATGTAGTGATGGCTAATATTTGCTGAAACCAAATTTAAAAGTTAAAACAAGGGCTCTATTTTAGATTTTTATAAAAATATCAAGAAAATATGTAGTCGCTTATTTTTTATTCCAGGCAAATATTTCTCCCTAATTTCCAAATTAGTTATTTTAAGAAATAACTTTGTGATTGTTAAGGCTTATAAATTATGTCATTTTTTATATCTATGATTTTAGAAAATCTGTCTCTTAGGATTTTCTAGGAACCTAAAAGCAACCTTAAAGTCCAAATGGTTCAAGATTTTCACTTTACTAATGAAGAGACCCAGGGAAGCAGAACTCACTCAATGTGACAGAAACAAGCAGAGAGATAACCAAGACTTCATTCCAATTAGTCAATGATTTTTAAAACTTATAAACAAAGAAAACTGCATTATTCATGGGATACAACAAGGTACATGAACAATGAATGTCTACATCAAGCTGTTCAGCACATGCGTTGTCTACATGCTTAGTATTGTTACAGGAAGACTTGATAGGTTAAATGGAGTAAAGCATCAAACAAAAATGATTTCAAGAGAGCTGCTGTGTTAGCGCACTTAATAACAAAATAAACAATATAAATAGAACCACTTTGTAACCCCACAATCTTGTTTGGGATATGTATTCAAGGTGAATAAATTTGTTTTATATTTTATAACTAACTATGATGAAGGTCATTTCTTTAAATAATAGCACAGTTACTTACATTTAAACAAACATGATTTTATTTTGTTTTTCGACACAGGGTCTCCCTGAAGCTTTCAAACCTGTCCTGGAACTAGCTCTTATAGACCAGGCTGGCCTCGAACTCACAGAGTTCCACCTGCCTCTGCTCCCAAGTGCTGGGATTCAAGATGTGTGCCACCACTGCCTGGCTCCAAAATGATTTCTAAAGGGGTCTTTGTTTCTTGTGCCTTCTCTTGAACTCTTTTCTGTTTATTTTTTTTTCAATTCTAACGTGTTAGTTTTGATCTTATATTTTATCTCATTATTATCCTTTAGAAACTTGTTTGCTTTCTAATGAGAGACAGAAAGAAGATAGATTCAGATGGGATGGAAGGTGGAGAGAAACTTAGTGGGAGAGAAAACCATAATCAGGATATATTACGTGAGGAAAAGAATCTATTTTAAATAAAAGGAAAAAAAGAAGCACATGGTTTCTAATTAACTTTTAAAGAGAAGATATCTGTGTGGAAGCACAGCAGGTGTGTTCGCAAAGAAAACATCAAGTGACTTCTGCTAAAAATATCTGTTATTTTCCCATTTCTTCTAGGTCATGTGCATCTTTTACCTGTTAAAAAGAATATCCCTATCATTTTTAATGACATTGACATTGTAGAATTGATACAAAACTCCCTAATGTTCATTTTATAAGATAATAACTATATCGATACAATCCTAGTATAAAAAATGATGTTTACACTAGTTATGTATTTATACATAGTTTATTTATTTAGCTTATAAAGTACAAACTGAATCTTGTAGGTGAATCATCTCATACATCACTTAATAATCAATTACTTTTAGAAAGAATGTCAACTTGCCCATGACCTGAGAATGTATAGAATCTCCTGTTGACAATGTTTTTTTTCAATTTACCTTAAAAAAAAACTGTCTTTTCTCATTTTACATGCCAAATCCATTTCCCACTCCCTGCCCTTCTCCTACTCCCTCCACTTTCTCCCTTCTCCTCCATCTCCAAGCTTACCTTTCCATGCATTTCTCAGAGAGGGTAAGGCTTCCTTTCCCATGGGGAGTCAACAAAGCTTAGCATATTGTTTTGAGGCAGGACTAAGGCCCTCCCCTTTATATAGGCTTAGCAAGGTATCCCTCCAGGAAGAATGGGTTCCAAAAAGCCAGAACAATCGGTAGGGATAAATCTTGGTCTCACTGGCACTGGCCACACAGTCTGCCCCAGCCATACAACTGTCACCCACATCTGAGGGCCTCGTTTGATCCTATGCTGGTTCCCTCGCTGTCACACTTCTCCTGGCCTTTATCTTGGTTTGATCTGTGCAGTTGTATCCAGTGCTTCTGAGGTCTCAGGGGATGGGTGAATTTGGGGGCAGAGTGGACCTTCTCAAGGGTTGCTTTAGACTTTGCTTTTTATTAATTTAATAAAAATGTGTGTTTAATGTGTGTGTGTGTGTGTGTGTATGCTCGTGCACACGCGCATGTGTGTACCTGTGCAGTGTTAAACTAATATTCAGAGCTACAAATGCTTTCTAGAGTATCAGATACGAAATTATAAAACATAAATTAATAAAACAGACTAACACCAAACAGGAAAAGGACAGAGTTGAAAAGCAGCAAAAAAGTTCTTAAATTCTCATTTCTCATAAATGTCATACTGGAACACAGAATATATTGTCTAGTTACTGATAGTGTTTAACCTTATGACTCATTGTTTTTGAAACTATAATTAGTTAACTTAAATATCATTGGCCTTCCAAGTTCTTGGAAGCCTGAATATCATGCAAATTAAATGAAAATCACTGGGCATTTATTTCTTTAGAGTGACTCTTTAGAAGTTTATGCCTAAAACAATATATAAACAGCAGCAAGAATGACTTCTAATCTTCTAACTGTCATGAAATTACAGCTCTCTTGAAAAAAATGACACCTCTTTCCCAGCAGTCACTGGAAACCTTTGGGTAAGAACTTACTGACTTTACAGGACAAACTGACAGTCTTTCAGCTAGAATGACTTGCCTGTGATATCCAAACTCTTCTATATCCACTCAGTGTAGGTCAATATTGTTGGGAGCTCTGAACCCCCCAAATCTTGAATTTCTGGTAAACAACTTGTTTTCCTCTGCTCTGAGCATGAGACTCTCAGAAGTTCCTGATGGCAGGGGAATGGTTTCTGGTGCATTTGGCTGGGGCATGGCTATCAGTTAAGGATCCCTATATAAGCTGTCCCTGGACACAATAAAGGGCGCATTCTTGGGGCATTCTAGCATCAAGGATGACCTGTGTCTCTGTCTGTGAGTCTTTGTGTGTTTCAATCTCCAGCCCCTTGCCCGGTTCATGAAGTGTATGGTAGCACATAGGGCACAGCCGGGCGTGGTGCCCTATACAATATTTTATTGCAAAATGTCCAGCAGATTGTTTCCTTAAAAACAGAACTCGAAGGTAGTGTTTGTGGTGGTATAAGTCTGTCGCTGGAACTCAGGGTAAAGGTATTCTGTAGCAGTCACTGGAATGGTCCTAACAGCAGGGACTCCCTAAGCATCATTTCTTCCCAGTCATGCCTCTGCCAACAAATTTACTTTCGCACCCCAAACAAAAAACAGCAACAAAAACCCATGTATCTACAGTGAAGGTGAAGTAGGTGTAGCCCTGACATTCTTCCTGTATATGAAACCCAATCCTTGAACAATTTCTGAGAAAATATAAGCACACCTATGTTTTCCTCTTCCCTTCTTTTCCTACTCCCTAACTTGTCTACTTGATCAGAAAGAGTAAGTCTCCAGCTGCCTCATTTATCAAACAACAATTGCTTTAAAATCAATACTAATTATGCTTGAGAATAAGTTCTGGAGAAGGGAATCATAAAAGAACAAGCTTATATTTTATTTCTTAAAAAGCACAATTTTAGCTGGGTGTGGCGGCACATATTTTTAATCCTAGTACTCGGTAGACAGTGGCAGGCAATCTCTGATTTCAAGGCCAGCCTGGTCTGCAGAGTGAGTTTCAGGACAACCAGCAATACACAGAGAAACCCTGTCCAGAAAAACCAAAATAAATAAATAAATTTTAAAAAGCACCGTTTTTGAGTGGTTAAAATTCAAATTGTTTTCAAATGAATAAGAAAAAACCAATTACATGTTGTCCATAAGATAAATAAGATTCAAAAATCAAAGAATTGATAATGTTCTGTTTCATTTTATAAGATAGAGAAGAGTAGAGCTGGCTCCCACCCACTAGGAAAATGATGCTCCCAGACTGCCCTTGCTGAGTTCAATAAATGTGACACTCATCCTGCTGAGCTGATGTAATTCACATCTCACCTCCTTTCAATTTGTCTGAATTCCTTTGATCACAGTTGCTATGCATCTGATGCTTTTATTCATAACCAAGGAAAGCAATTTGGAAGCTCCTGTTGGATTTCTTCCAAAGGGCAACAAGATGATCTGTTTCAGTTCAATAGCCAACTTCCCTTTAGCTTAGATAGTCTAAATACACCTACATACTTACTTTCAAGTTAATAAATTTCTGCCTTTATCCAGAACCTGGCACTGTTTTTCATCTTGTAAGCACAATGCCTGTGTTTTTATATGCTATAAAGTTATAATCTTTCCTTTTATCAACCAAAGAATCATAAAGCTGAGGAACTCAAGGTCACATTTGATCTTAACACCCTGACATTTGACAGGCACTAACCTAAAATACAACATATTAGAAGCTAGAGCTACCACAGATGAAACTAGAAAGCCAGAAGCTCCTATACCTAGTGACCAAGTGTTTTTCATTAACTTTTCCTTAATATTTAACACACACACACACACACACACACACACACACACACACACACACACACAGTCTTATCCTTCTACAAATTTCCTAGTTTTCATTATGGGTTTAATGGTTTCTTCATAAATCTCTCTCAGAATAATATAGGAATTTTTAAATGCTTAAATAGTGTCTGTGGTAATGTAAGAATGCTTGCCTAACCCACTGATTGCTATGCTATCTAGAACTAATTACTTCAATTATTTCACTTTGGGAGTATTTGTTGTTTCTCTTTCCTGTGCAGAAGATGGAATTTGCCCTTGTCACTTCTTTACCTCCATGGACTAGATTAATAGAATGATAGGAGAGAATCTTTGTGTTGGTAACTTTCCTGTTGCTATGATAACATAACCAGACAGAAGCTACTAAAGGGAGAAGGGGTATTCTTTGTTTAAAAGTTCCAGCCGGGCGGTGGTGGTGCACGCGTTTAATCCCAGCACTCGGGAGGCAGAGGCAGGCAGATCTCTGTGAGTTCGAGACCAGGCTGGTCTACAAGAGCTAGCTCCAGGACAGGCTCTAAAGCTGCAGAGAAACCCTGTCTCGAAAAACCAAAAAAAAAAAAAAAAAAAAAAAAAAGTTCCAGAGGGGCCAGAGACTAACACGGTGAGCAAGGAAAGGTGGCAGGAACATGAGGCTGGCCTGTCATATTGCATTTGTAGTTCAGAAATAGGGAGAGAACCAGAAGTGAGCCATAGTGTAAAACCTCAAATGCCACCTCTCCTGTTATACTACTACCAGCAATTCTCTGCCTCCTCCTGACATTTACATAGCTTTCCCAGAAGTGTAACCATTCCACATGTGAATCAAAACAGTTCTGTGGCCATTCTTACAATGTGTAAAATGGATCTCAGAGGTATGTTTTGTTTGCATTTCTCTGATGGCTAAGGGTATTGAGCATTTTCTTAAGTGTCTTTCAGCCATTTTAGATTCCTCTGTTGAGAGTTCTCTGTTTAGGTCTGTACTCCATTTTTTATTGGATTATTTGTTCTTTTTATGAGTTCTTTGTATATTTTGGAGGTCAGATCTCTGTCTGATGTGGGGTTGGTGAAGATCTTTTCCCATTCTGTAGGCTGCTGTTTTGCCAAGATCAAAAACACTGATGACATCTTATGCTGTAGAGATTGTGGGGTAAAAGGAACATTCCTGCATTGCTGGGGGGAGTGTAAGCTGGTACAGCCCTTTTGGATATCAGCATGACAATTTCTCAGAAAATTAGGAAGCAAGACCCAGCAATACCACATTTGGGTATAACCCCAAACGATGCTCAATCGTACCACAAGGACATGTGCTCAATTATGTCCATAGCAGCATTGCTTGTCATAGCCAGAACCTGGAAACAACATAAATGTCCCTTGACCAAAGAATGGATAAGGAAAATGTGGTACATTTACACAATGGAGTATTACACAGCAGAAAAAAATAATGACATCTCAAAATTTGCAGGCAAATTGATGGAGCTAGAAAATATCATATTGAGTTAGATAAACCAGACCTAGAAAGACAAATATCATATGTACTCACTCATAAGTGGTTTTTAAACATAAAGCAAAGAAAACCAGCCTACAAATCACAATCCCAGAGAACCTAGGCAACAATGAGGACACTAAGAGAGACATCCATGGATCTAATCTATATAGGAAGTAGAAAAAGACAAGATCTCCTGAGTAAACTTGGATCATGGGAACCTTGGTAGAGGGTTGAAGGGGAGGGGAGAGAAAGGGAGGAGGGCAGAGAAAAATGTATAGCTCAATAAAATCAATAAAAAAATTAAAACAAAAACAGTTCTGTGGCATGTTGAACATTTATTTACTATAAATGATGACCACAAAAGTAAAATCAGTACAAACTAAATGGTCTGCAATAGAGAGACTAAAAGGGTGACAAATCTTGTGTTAACTGACTGTAACACGATGAGCTATTTTAGGGCCTTCCTTGGTTGATACCATTGCTTCCTAGCTTATGAACATTTCTATTAAGTTTACAATGTAATACCTGGTTTCTGCCTTACAAATCATCATGTCATAGAAACATAAGGCAAACCCACAAACTTCCCAAGAAAATTTAACACTAATTAAGTATCATCCTTAATGTAACTATTCTGGCATTATTAATTTTATATCTAATTAGCAAATAAAGTTACATATTGTAGTTTTCTAGCCTAAGATCTCCACTATGTGTTTTATTTCTCCTACGAATACTATGTCAAATCATTTTTTTAATTCAGCATAAAGATAAAAGTAGAAGTTATAATGACATTTGTCAGGTAATAGAACTGAAAGTTGTTGGAAGTTTTGGTACAGGATGGCATGAATCAAGTTGTAGTAATTTTTCTAGCCATTACTAGAAAAATAATGTAACTTTGTTAGCATAAGGTAACATTTTCTTACATCAAAAATCAGATATTATGTACTGTTTTATAAATGACTTTTATCTACTATTTCTTTTGACTATCTTTAAATAGCATAGCACTGCATATAAATTGTGCTCAGGTAGATAACAAGGATTCCATTTGCTAGCAATACGGCCGACTGAATAACAAATGCAACATCTCCCATAAAAATATAGTTAAAGTGGTCTTGTCGTTCTTTAAGTTTCCCAACTTTCATCACATAAAGTGCAAAAACTACAAAAATTCTACCTCAGAACAGGCAAGGTTCCTGTGAGCAGTGAAGCCAGCTTTAAACTGTGGCCAACAGATGACTTCCCTTGTAATTAGCCATGGAAGGAGGAGGTGACGACTAAGAGAGCCAACAGAACAGCACTTAAGCTTTGAGAGTTGGAGAAATGCAGAAACTCTAAACAATCCCAATTCAGAGAGTCAAGGCCTGGATAGAGATTTGTGGACATGTTCACTTGTCTGTCCTTGATTTAAGTAGAGCTAAAGAACAAACAAACAAAGTAAAGTCTTCTTAGAGTTTCTCACAGCAGCCAACACTGCTTGTGAGTTCTATTTCTCACCTCCTCCAGTAAAGAATACTGAAAATTGCCTTTAGAGTACTTCCAAGTAGGTGTTACCAACAGACTCCAGAAAAAGTCAAAACAAAAATGTTTGGAAGAGTTTTACAACAAACCCAGAAGATTCACATAAAGTTGTACTATAATGAACACACACATAAAATTATTTTGATTATTATTCACAAGCAATAGTACAAAATCTCAAGAAAGGCTACAAATGCTTAACTACTAATAAGTGTCTAAGATTGGGGCAGTTTTCATGCTTTATAACAACAACAAAAATTATTTTAGAAACTACAGCCGTGTTTGGAAAAAAGTAACATTCAAGAATGAATCTAATGATATACTCAACTGACAAGTATGTTATAGTAGGAAAATCTGTTAGTGGCATGGAAAATAGTCATCAAGGAGCTAAGCAGAATACAGAACATAAAGAAAGTACAGGGAAAAAAGCATAAGAAACACTTAATAGGGTAGCACAATCCCATTGTCAGAGCCCTAAAATACAGTTACTTCAACTTTGAACAAAATGCAATGCCTGGGCTCTGGGATACGTAGTTATTAGCCACTGATCTATCCTGAGAAACTTGTCCTAAAAAAACAAGCACGCAAAACAGTGGAAAACCACTCAAATATCAGAGAAAACAAAACCTTTCAATGGCAAAATGTGTCATCTATAAAATATCTATAATTAAATATAAATAATTCTAAGATATAGAACATGATGCGGTTATGTTATGATAAGGATGATTTTTCATGGAAGAGATGTAGCATTAACTGCTTTTCATCTCAGCAGTCTGTAATCTCTGAAAATTTAAGCCAACCTGTTCTACATAGTTTGTGCCTGGTATCCCATGCCATATAATGAATCCATGTTTATAAATAAATAAATAAATAAATAAATAAATAAATAAATAAATAAATGCATTGCTTAAAATCTATAAATGGTCCTGCACTTAAATGGGTTCTGTGAGCAGCATGATATAAATTGCTTAATGGTTAATGGTGACATAGACCTGCTGTGTCCCTGGAGGTAGAACAGTGTGCATGGCAGTGAATATGCCTCTGCCATGTTAGACTGAGAAGAACAAACTGCCAAGCACACTGTTGGTCCCAGCCACACCTGCTTAACATCTAAAAAAAAAAGTGCTTGTGGTCAGAAAATGATTACAGATATGCAATAAAAACAGATTCAAATGAAAATGACCTCTGACTGGGTCACAGTGTTGGAAAGATGTACAAAGGCTTGGGAGAGAGTCAAAAAAGTATAGACAGTTATAAAAAGAAGTAAAGTCATTAAAGAGGCAGTAAAAGTAATATAAAAGAATATAGACAGTCATATATTAAGGAGTAAAGAAAAATAAGCCACATAAAGATGGAAAATATACAGAGTCTGGATTATGTATGTTATGGTATGTTCTTTGAGTTGTTTGACTATGAATGAGCTAACTACAGAGAGACATTTCATTGTACAGGCTGCTACTAAATGGACATGTGTATTTTAAAGGTATCTTGACTTCAAAATTTGAGTCTAAGGATATGTTGCTTTGGAAAAAAAAGGTTCTGCTTTTGTTTCTACAGAGGATTGGAAGCTGTGGATTCTTTCCAGGCTAATGTGATTTAATGGAACAAGACCCCCTGAAAGGTCACCATGAACCCCTAAAAATACTTCACTCAACAAACAACAGGAAGCAGTTTGGAGAAAACTATGCCCAAATTCCAAAATGATTGTTTGTAAAAAAGAAAAAAGGAGGAAGATAAGATATAAAGATGAATACTCTGCATTGATATGAATCTTGATCAATTGATACTTATTTAATGTAGATTTTGTTATACTGAGTATATGTATTTATGCTCTTGTTTAAAGTATTATGTTTGTGTAGCTTATTTAAAATATAATGTGTAATTAAGAAATACAAAATAATAGATAGTCATCTATAATAGTCAAATTGTAATCATATTAGTTAGGTTTTCTAGATAAACAGAGATATATTTCAGTTAGATACTCTTCAACACTTCAAAGACCTATGGAACAAGGCATTTAAAATGTCTGCTTCTGGCAACACCAATTACTTCAAACAGATGATGGGCACTGAAGAGGCTTCTTATCGAGTTTGCTAGCCATTTGGACAAGAAACTGCTCTTGACTAGACTGCTTGTTGGTATGCTGTATGACATGCAGGACCCACAGAAAAGTGACCACTGAACATTCAGAAAGATGGGATGGCACTCTAGGCTTCCTGCTTCATAGAAGAAACTGCCAGATATTCTGCAGAACACAGAAGAAAGTGGCTGACCAGTATTTCCAAATTTACTGCTTCATGGAAAAGTCTGCCAGATACTATGGGTCTGTAGGCTGAAGATGGAGTCTCAATTTTACAGAAGGGTGACTTTCCAGACAGCAAGATGTCTGTCAGTTCTTGAGATTTTGGAAGTTGCTTCCAAGGCACTTCCTGTTTACTTAGATAATATTATATCTTTCTGATGTCTTTGAAGAATTGAAGACAGATAGCTATAGTTATATTTTCCTTAGTTATAATTACCAACAAAAGATATTATAACTGTAATTCTTGTTTGATACCTATTTTTATATATAATTTACTATGTTAAACTTAAACCTTTCCTTTATAATTAGACAGAAAAGGGGATGATGGTGTGGGATGTCTTTCTGTATATGATTTTCTTTTATTGGCTTATGAATAAAGCTATTTTGGCCAAGGGCTTAGCAGAATAAGCTAGGTGGGAAATCTGAACAGAGAAAGAGAGAGAGAGTAGGCAGAGTCAGAGAGATGCAATAGGATTTTTAATTTTCTATTTAATAACTATGCAATTTTCTCTTATCTCATTAACCCCACTGAAAGTAGAAGCTGCTCATTCGTTTCCTGGCTGCCCAGACCTGAATAATCATACAGAAACTATATTAATTACAAGGTTGTTTGGCCAATGACTCTATTGTATTCCTAGCTAGCTCTTACTTCTTAAATTTACCCATTTCTATCAATCTGAGTATTGTCACGAGGCTGTGCCCTACTGGTAAGGTTCCTAAGGTTCTGGCATGTCCTTTTCCTTTGGCAGTTACATGGCATCTCTCTGACTCTGCCTACTCTATGACTGACCCAATAGTGTGATGGGTCCATACGTTCCTGAGAAGAAGAGTGTGGATTGAAAAAGAAAGTGTAGAGCTCAATAGAAATAATAAAAAAAGAAAAAGAAGTAGACAAGAAACAAAAGATAATTTGGGAGGGCATCCAGTGGAATACTGTGATCAGCCTCAAGTTTTATTACTCAAAGTTCTTACATGACCCAGTCAAGAAGGAAAGGCAAAAGATTTCCTTGCCAAGAAACAAAGAACAAACAAACATAATTACCCTCCTTAAAAGCCAAGTAACCACACCCTAAACCCAACATTCTGTTTGACTGGCCTTTGAAAATAAGGCATCTCATAGTCAACACTATTGGTCAGTCATCTTGTTGTCTAGACAAGACATCCAGTAGCCACACCTTAGGTCAAAATATTCTGTTGCATAACCTTGAAGAAGCTAACTAGGTCTGAACTCTCTGACCTTTAGGTCAAGATGGAATGGATCCACTTCTATCAGTCTATAGTGTTTCCATTGGGAAATGCTGAGCAAATGGCATATGGATTTTCTTTCTATTATTTCTTTAAAAAGAATATGATTAGCACTTATATGCAAAAACATTACATTTACAAAATAATAACAATAACAATAATAATAGTAAATGAGGTATAGATAAAAATGTGAACATTTATCTTATAGAGGCAGAAAGTGGGATGAAGAGATAGTTCAGCAATTAGAGTTCTTGCGCCCTTTCATAGGACCAAAGCTTAAATCCCAGAAACCATAAGGTTTCTTGTAACTACCACTGCAGGGGATCCATCACCCTCTTCTGGCATCCACAAGTATCTACATGCATGTGTACATACACACACACATACACACACACACACACACACACACACACACACAAAGAAAGAGAGGGGGTAGAAAAAGAGAGATTTGCACTCACAAATGGGAGAAAAGGCTAAAATCAGTAACTCAACATTCTATGTTATATACTTAGAAAAACAGTGAAGGCCGGGCGGTGGTGGCATACGCCTTTAATCCCATCACTCGGGAGGCAGAGGCAGGCGGATCTCTGAGTTCGAGGCCAGCCTGGTCTACAAGAGCTAGTTCCAGGACAGGCTCTAGAAACTACAGGGAAACCCTGTCTCAAAAAACAAAAAAAAAAAAAAAAAAAAAAAACAAAGAAAAACAGTGAAATAAGAAGTATGATTTTAAATAGATGCAAATACTGCCAATAAATAAACTCCAAAGACATCCTAAATAGTATAGATATAAAAACATGGTGGATGAATAGAATGTATGTATTAAATATTTATTATTATTTTATTTATAATTTGTACTTATCATTTATTAGAAATTTAGTAATAGAGATGAATAAGACATTAGTACAATGCCACTTTGCAGAAGACTATGCAAAATAAAATCTGAATGAAGGAATTGTAGAAGAAAAAGAAGGAAGCTTATTAGTCTCATAAGGGAGGGAGGAATTCTTACTATACATTCTATAGCTATTAAGTAGAGGATAAGTGTATAATATGAACACAGTTATGTCACCAATTTTGACAATGTAGATGAGCTAGAATAGGATTTTGAAAAACACAAGGACAAAACTCACCTCAAATCATTCTATCAAAAAATAAATAAACAATAAATTCTCACAAATTCACAAATAAATATCAATATTCACATATGCATATGTGCATGCAATAACAATTAGCAATAAAACAGACAATGAACTTTTAAAAGAGTAGAGAAAGACATATAGAAGGGTTTGGAAAGAAAAAGTAAAGAAGAAATGTTGTAAGTGTATTATAAATAATAGAAGATGGTATTTCCTTAATAATTTTGTGAAGTTATTAGAATATTTGCATTAAGCTTAACAAAGACACCAAAAACATATAATTATGATGTAAAATGACATAATATCAACATAAAAATTTTTGATAATTTATTAAAATGTAAACCTAATGTCATCTAAATTATAATGTGATGTGAACAATTAAATTTCATACCATAAGTGCAAATTTGGTTTAACAATAAAATCATTTAATGTGATTTATTTGCCAGATTAACCATACAGAAAAATATATAAATTTAAATACATTTATATGCTGCAATTCAATAAGTATTGGTGATAATACTTTACACTGGTAATAGCATTAACAACGATGTTACTAGCATCATTTATTTTTTGAGATTAAAATATAAGTAAATTTCTCCTTTGTCTTTCTTCCCTATAAACAGCCCTACACATCCCTTCTTTCAGTCTTTCAATTAATGGTTTCTTTTTTGATAACTGTTATAATATAATGTTTGTATAGGTACATACATATAAATTGCTAAATATAACTTTCTTAACTTTCTTAGTCTATATAATATTACTTGCATGGATATTTTCAGAGCTGATTATTTGGTACTGGAGAACCAGTTGGTGTGCTCTTCTCTGAGGAAGACTGTTTCCCCTACTTTCAATACTCCTCAGTTGCCTGTGGTTCTTTGTTGAGTCCAAAGCAGACTCTTGTTATTCTTTTTTTTTTTTTCTTTTTGGTTTTTCGAGACAGGGTTTCTCTGTGGCTTTGGAGCCTGTCCTGGAACTAGCTCTTGTAGACCAGGCTGGTCTCGAACTCACAGAGATCCGCCTGCCTCTGCCTCCCGAGTGCTGGGATTAAAGGCGTGCGCCACCATCGCCCGGCCTCTTGTTATTCTTAATCGTAGAAAAGTGGTCTCATTCTAATGAAAATGCGGAATGATGTAAGCAAGCCCATATTCTCCATTTCTATTTAAAAGTAACTTTCAAATACTATTAATTGACTTATAAAAAAGATTTATAAATAAATAGGCAATTTTTTGTGCCAGCTCCCAAAACTTAGAAACACATTCTACCTTGGACCTCTAGTGGCTACACATAGCAGGGACTCACAAGCATTCTACCAGGAAACCAATGGTCACCACACATTCTTTACTTGTTTTGGGTTTGTTTATTGTAAACAGATTCTTTTCTCATACCACATATCTTGATTACAGTTTCCCCTTCCTCTACTCCTTCCACTCCATTTACCTCCCCTCTCTTTCAAATCTACTTTTTCTGTCTCTAATTAGAAAAGAACAGGCTTCTAGGTGATAACTACCAAACATAACAAAATAGAGTATAATAAAAGAAAAAAATCACACTGAGACTGGACAAGGTAGCTCAACATAGGTAATATGGCTCAAGAGCAAGCACAAGAATCAGAGACCACTCATTCCTACACTCAGGAGTTCCCTAAAAATACTAAGCTCAAAGCTATAGGCCCATGTAGTCTCTGCTCTTGCTGCTTCAGTCTTTCTGAGTTCATAAGATCCTTGCTCAGCTGGTTCAGTAGGCCTGTCATCCATATCCTCTGGTTCTTATACTTTTTTGGCCTCCTCTTCTGTAGGTATTTCCTGAGCTTTGAAGGGAGGGATTTGACAGAGACATTCCATTTAGAGCTCTGTTTCTGGGTCTCTCTCTATGTGTAATGTCTAGCTGTGGGTCTCTGTATTTGTTGCCATCTTTGGCAGGAGGAATCTTCTCTGATGGTGGCTGAATAAGGCACTAATCTATGAGTATAGTCGAATATCAATAGAAGTCATTTATTTTTTATATATTTTTTGACCAGTGGTATTTTAGGTCTCTGGGCTTCCTAGTCTCTGGGGTTGAGCACCCAAACAGTGTTGAGTATGGGTTCTGTCTCATTGAGTAGGCCTTAAGACAGACATTGGTTGCCTACTCCCACAAGTTCTGTGCCACCGTTGCCCTAGCATATCTTGCAGGCAGGACAGATTATATGCCAAATGTTTTATGGCTGGGTTACTTACATTTTTCTTTTGATGGCCTACAGAGTACCTTTTCACACTAAGGGACACTAGAATATACAGGTGAAGACTCCATGTAGGCTCCAAATCAACTTCTACAGGTTCAATGAGTCCTGTGGGTGTTAGCCTCAGCAATAGGGCCCGGCAGTCAGTTTGCTGAGAGCAACCCACTGTCTTTACCACAGCCTGAATTGTTTGGGTCATTTCCATGGGACTCCCTAGGGCAAGAACTCAATTAAAAGGAACCCAGTACCAGTACTTGAAGTCTCATTTGGTGACAAGAAATGGCCAGTTGTGACTCTGTCACACATTATTAGACCTCATGAGGATCACTTTCATATATTTTAGGGAGTTTCCATTCCATTAGGTTTCCCTATTACCCCTCAGATGTCTCTCCAATTTAGCTGTCTCTCATCTCTTTCCTTCCTTCAGTCCTATCACCTCTCTTGCTCCACACCTGGTCTCCCCATTCACTTCACAAACCCACCCCCCAGCCCACCAATAAAATCTATTATATTTCCCTTTCCCAGAGAGATCCATATTTCTTCCCCTAGTCCCTTTCATTATACCTAACCACTCTGTGTCTATGAAGTCTAGGTTTTTATCATTTATTTAATAGTTAATGTCCACATATTAGTGTATATGTACCATATTAATCTTCCTGGGTCTACTTTACCTCACCCAGGATGCTTTTTATTCTAATTTCATCCATTTGCTTGTAAATTTAATGATGTCTTTGTTTATAATAGTTGTTGATGGAAATCTAAGTTGTTTCCAGTTTCTGGCTCTTATGAATAAAGCCACTATGAGCATGGTTGAGCAAGTGTTCTTGTGGTAGTATGGGGCTCCCCTTAAGTATAAGCCCAACAGTGGTATAGATAAATTTTGAGATAGACCAATTCCCAACTTTCTGAGGAACAATCAAATTGGTTTCATTAGTGGCTATACAAATCTGCACTCCTACCATCAATGAATGTTAGCTTTATTCCGCATCCTTCCAAGCATGAGTTGTAACTTGTTTTATTGATCTCTTTGAAAAACTCAGTAAGATAGACAAAGTCTTATCCAAACTAACTAAAAGAGAGAAATTATCCAAATAAACAAAATCAGATACAAAAAGGGGGACATAACAACAAACACTGAGAAAATCCAGAGAATCATAAGGACATACTTTAAAAACTTATAATCCATCAAATTGAAAAATCTAAATAAATAATTATTTTAATGGGTACCACTTACCAAAGTTAAATCAAAATCAGATAAGCAATATAAATAAACTTATAACCCATAGTAAAATAGAGGCAGCCATTAAAGTCTCTCAACACAACAAAAACAGCTCAGGGACAGATGGTTTTAGTATAAAATTCTACTAGACTTTCAAAGAAGATTTAACACAAATACTTCTCAAATTATTTCACAAAACAGAAGCAGATGGAACATTATGCAATTCATGTTATGAGTCCACAGCTACCCTGATATGCAAACTATAACAAGATCCCACAAAGAAAAAATAATACAGAAAAAAAATCCCTCTTGAACAGAGATGGAAAAGACTTGATAAAAATATTTGCAAACTGAATCCAAGAACACATCAAAAAGGTCATCCAAACACATCAAAAGGAATGGTTCAGTATACAAAAATCAATAAATGCAATCTACCATATAAACAAACTGAAAGACAAAATCTACATAATATTCTCATTAGATGCAAGAAATGCCTTTGACAAAATTCAATGCTCCTCCATGATAAAAAGTCCTGAAGAGATTAGGTATATAATAAAGGTAGTTTATAGCAAACCCTTAGTGAACCTTTGATGAGAACTCAAAGAAATTCCATCATAATCAAGAACAAGACAATATACCTACTCTCTCCATACTTATTCAATATAGCACTTGAAGTTTTAGCTGGAGCAATAAGAAAGACAACAGAAACATATCAAGGGGATACAAATTAGAAAGAAAGAAATGAAAGTATCCGTATTTGCAGATGATATGATGGTATACATAAGTGACCCTAAAAATTCCACCAGGGAACTCCTACAGCTGATATAAACTTTCAACAAAGTACCTGGATACAATACTAACACAAAAAAAGTCAGTAAAAATTCTGTATACAAATGGCAGACTAAAAATAAATCAGGGAGGCAACACCTTTCACAATAGTCTCAAATAAAATAGAATATTTTGGGGTTACTCTAATCAAGCAAGTGAAAGACTTGTACGATAGAAATTTCAAGTCTTTGAAAAAAAGGAATTGAAGAAGATATCAGAAGATGGTAAGATCTCCCATGTGTGTGGATCAGTAGGATTGGAAAACATCATATTGCCGGGTGGTGGTGGTGCACGCCTTTAATCCCAGCACTCGGGAGGCAGAGGCAGGCGGATCTCTGTGAGTTCAAGACCAACCTGGTCTACAAGAGCTAGCTCCGGGACAGGCTCTAAAGCTGCAGAGAAACCCTGTCCCAAAAAAACCAAAAAAAAAAAAAAATTGTGTAGAAAAACATCATATTGAGTGAGGTAACCCAGACCCAAAAAGACATATATAATATATACTCACTCATAAGTGGCTTTTAGACATAAAGCAAAGAAAAGCCAGCCTACAATTCACAATTCCAGATAAGTTAGTCAACAAAGAAGACTCAAGGGGGACATATATGGATTTAATCTATATAGGAAGTAGAAAAAATTGAGATCTCCTGAATAAATTGGGAGCATGGAAATCTCCTGAGTAAAAAGTGAGGGGGAGGAAGAGAGGGGAGGGGGAAGATATATAGCTCAATTAAAAACAATTTTAAAAAACGGCCATCCTACCCAAAGCATTCTACAGAGTTATTGAAATTCCCATAAAAATTCCAACACAATTCTTCACACATGTTTAAAGGACAGCAAACAGCTTCATATGGAAATGCCACACACACACACACATGCACACACACACAAGATAGATTTAAAAATATCCTGAATAATAAAAGAACTGCTGGACCTATCATTATCTTCGATTTCAAGGGTAAAGCTATATTAATAAAAACAGCATGACATTAACACTAAACAGATATGTGGATCAATGCAATACAATGGAATATTCAGACATAATCCCACACCTATGGACACCTGACTTTTTTAAATAAATAATTCAGAAAGACACAATGGGAAAAAGAAAGCATCTTCAACAAATGGTGTAATCTGACTGGATGTCAGTGTGTAGAAGAGTGCAAATAGAACCATATATATCACCCTTCACAAAATTCAAGTCCAATTGGATCAAAGACCTCAACATAAAACCAAATACACTGAACCTGATAGAAGAGAAAGGGGAAATAACCATGAACTCATTGGCACAGGAAATGACTTCCTAAACAAAACATTATTTGCACAAGCAGTAAGACAAAATATTAATAAATGAAAACTCTTGAAACTAAGAAGCTTCTACATGAAAAAGGACACCATCATTTGGAAAAAGTGGCAGCCTACAGAATGGAGAAAAATTTTGCCAACTCACAACCAATAGTAGATTGATATATAAAATATATAAAGAACTTTATAAAATTAGACATCAAGAAATGCAAATAACCTAATTTAAAAATGGGGGTACAGATCTCAACAGAGAACTCTCAAAACAGAAAACTCAAATGGTAAGGATCATGTAAAGAAATGTTCAATATCCTTAGCCATAAGAGAAATGCAAATTAATGCAGTCGTAATTAGGAGCACATAAACTAACTTGTCAATCTTTCATAAAAAATGTTAAAGAAATGTAAGAAATTATAATTAACTTCTATAGAATTTGGTTTTTTTTTTGAGTTTTTTTTTCTCATGGTTTATTTTTTTTTATATTTAAAAATTTCCATCTCCTTCCCTCCTCCTCCCCCCTCCCTCCGCTCCTCCTCCCCCTTCCCTCCCCTCCTTCTCCCCTTTCCCTCCCCTTCCCTCCACCCATACCTCCCCTCCCTCCCTTTCAAGGCCAAGGAGCCATCAGGGTTCCCCACTAAAAGGAATATCACCTAGAATAAATACTATACTTTGATTTCATGACTTTAAAAAAGTTTATACAGTTTAGTTTAAATATACAGAAAAATGGAACCAGATCAAATAAAAGAGCAATACATATTTCGTTAATTGATATTTTTTTTACAGAAATGAAAAAGCAATTGAATACATAAAGGAGATGCTTTTCTTTTTCTTTGTTTATTTTTATTGTTGTTTTGCTTTTTTGTTGGTGTTTGTTTCATTGTTTGGTTGGCTTCTTTGAGATAGATTTTTTCCTGTGTAGCTTTTGAGCCTGTCCTGGAACTCTCATTGTAGACCAGGCTGACCTCAAACTCACAGAGATCCCCCAGCCTCTGCCTCCTGAGTGCTGATATTAAAGGTGTGCACCACCACTGCGTGGCCTAAGAAGATGCTGTCAACAAATATTTATAAAATAATTAAATGTCCAAAATATTACTGTACAAGATAAAAGATTATTATATCATGAAAAATGATATAAATGATCAGAGAACTAAATGCTAACCCCAAAAAATAAATAAATAAAATTTCAAGGAATTAAACATACTTAGAAAATATGTACTTAGAAAGCAGAGAAATATTAGTTGTTGTTAAAAACTCCGTAAACTGAGCGTCATCAAAACTCACCGTATTCTCTCATTGGAAATAGTCCATAGCCTGGATGATAATATTCACAATGTGCATATGGAGACTACACTAAAGGACTCACAAGTATATAGGAATGCAAACTACTAGCCCTCTAAAATTTCCACATAAAAATGTGGAGCTGCTACCTTCAGAAAGCAGCATTTTCATTAAAAAAAATTAAACCCAGTGAATTTCCATGCTCACCAAGACTTTGGGTATTTTCATTCCTTCTTTAATCACAGTCATTCTAAAAATGTGGAGGCCCATTCCTTTTTATTTTAATTACTTTTCATGGTGATTAATGACACTCGGAATCTTTGCAGGTGTTTACTGGCCATTTGTGTATCTTTCCTGAGTCATCTCTCAGAACCTTTTTACCTTTATACCCTGCTGGTACTGATCAGGTGCAGGCCATCATAGAAAGCCTCAGAGGTCTACCCTCTTTCTCTTTTCCTCTCCCTTTGCATGCTACAAAGTAATAGGAGATGACTTTATTTCCCCATTAACATAGGATATTTTTGGTAAAATTTTATTTTCCATTCTTCCTTCCCACAATACTCAACAAAGAACGTCTTGCTGTTCTTAAAACACCTGTTCAAAAAGCCATTGCATTGATGGAGTTAAAAGCAGTGGCTACGACAGAGAGGGCAGGTTGTCTAGGTACTTGGAAATCGTGTGGTTTCACAAACATATAACAGGTCCGAAAGAAATAGGATTTCCCCTAGAGTTTCATACTGGAAGAAGGATGAGGCTTAGTAGATGCCAGAGAAAAAACTTGTCTCAGTATTGTCACATAGGACTGAGAACCTGTTTGATTATCTCACCGGAGGGACTACACCTGGGTCAGGAAGACAACCCTCTACTTAAACCTAACTTCGTGAAAAAACACAAAGGTGAACTTGTGGTGACTCACTGGATCTCTCTGTCATCTTCCCAATGTAGGTACGCAAATGCATCTTTTCTCTGCTTTCCACCATTTAAAAAGGAATGTATTGTTGACTATCAAAGCAGCTGTACAGTACTTTATAGTTGGCATTTGTATACCTATCTTTCCTGTGTGGCTACTAGTTTGCTATTTAAGAAGCTGTATGTTAACTATTTTTTATTACAAAGCAACCTGCATAAGTCTTGGCATATAATCAGTAGAAGGGAGGGAAGGAATTAGGCTATTTTGTTTAAGTTTTCACTTGAATATGTCAGAATCTGAGCAAACAATGTTTCAGTGAGTCTATGAAGCCGGTAAAATTTATATAAAAATAAACATTTTCCCCCAATCCTACCACTGGACATTGGCTCTGTATTTCTGTAATTATAGAGTTGATTTGACATTTTATCTGAAAAACTGGCTGCAAAGCTGAAAGCTAGTTTATACAATATTAGCAGCTATTTCATGGCGATTGCACAAATGCTTATTTTTGCCTGCATGTGTGAAATTCCTGCTGTTAAGTTGATTTCTGGACCAGATTTCCAGATCAGTCTGTTCCATGAGCAACAGCCCAGCTGGGACACCATTTCACAGAGCCAAGCTTTCATCCACACATTTTCTCCAGACAACCCAGTTGTTCTGCCTTGAATAATTGCCTAAATCACTTCTCAGCCTCCAAAAACACAGGTGGTAACACGCCCGGCCTATGGATTCCAATGCCATGGTTTAATATAAAACAAAATGTCCGAGTCCACTATGTCGTACCTCTTAATGTTCCCAGAAGAATTTTTTATTAGATTTTGCTAGAGTTAGGCAAGAGTGTCAAATAACCCGATCTTTCAGCACAAACTGAATGACTCATATTTCGAGAACATCATCTTTGTCTGAAAATTCAAGCACTTACCAGAAACAGAAATGCCGGATGGCCAAAGACTCACACAATCAACAACAGAAAGGAAGAAAGACTATGAAAATGAGTAATACAGCTAATAACAACAGGGTCTGCTACATCTTAAGAATACCAGTATTTGATAGTTAAAAATAAATATCCGAGGCTGCGAGGAGAGGATGACTCGGTAGTATTGTGCTTGTCCCTGGATAGAGGTTTCCATCCCCAGCACCCAAGTCCAGTGAGCACGCTACAAATGCCTGTAACCCAGCTCCATAGATCTATGTGTCTATTCTTGGCTCTTTGTGGATACCCACAGGATTCTTACCTTGTTCAATACCCACATATCACCTCACCAGTGGGATTTTCCTGACCACCACCTGTTCAACACTGCAATCCTTACGTTTTTTTCATCCTTTTTTCCCAATACACATATGTTACAACATTAACCACAACACACTTCTTTCATGTATATGTTTCCCTGTTAGATTCCAACACTCTTTTTAATATATAGCTGATTCCAGCGCTGTTGTCTTACGGCTACACCCTTGCTACCTCATAACTGTGAGTGGTATGAGTTGAGGACCAGTCATTAAGTGTTCAATTAACAGCTAGAAGGGGTTTCACAGAAGCTCATAAAGATCATTTTTTTCTCATTTTTTTTTATTAAAAATTTCCATCTCCTCCCCTCCTCCTCCCCCTTCCCTCCCCTCCCTTCCACCCATACCCCCACTCCCTCCCTCTCCAAGCCAAAGAGCCATCAGGGTTCCCTTCACTGTGTTAAGTCCAACTTAACACAACTCCTCCCAACTCCCAACTCCCCCTAAGTCCAGGAAGGTGAGCAACCAATCTGACAAGGCTCACAGTGAGCCCATCCATGCTGTAGAGTTCAAGCTCATAGCCGTTGATAAAGGCTATTTTTTAAATAATTCTTTCCCAGCTTCCTCCTACAATATCATCTTTCTATCCCAAGCATGAAAACACAGTGTGGACACAGAGCACTCATCCCGACACACATAAACATGACGACTCATGCACCCTAATTTCTATCTTTATCAACTCAGCAAGCGGTGAGTAGCAATACTCTTATTACTTTCTATTAGGGTGTGCATGTTTTGCAAGGGAAAAGTAACCGAGACATGTAATTGCACTATATGGTCAAGAACGTATCTCACTTCCTTGCAAGAAAAGGTTTCTGGAAAAGGTTCTGGAAAGATAAATGACCTACATTCTAATCAGTATGAAGGCTAGAGAAAGGCACTGGAAATAGAAGAAAGTCCACAGAAATGACCAACACGTGCAAGAAAGCAAGTCATTTCAGGAATCTCACCCACCTCCTAACACAGGATCCATGAAGACACCTACACTGATGAACATGTTAGCTACGGTCTGCAGTAACATCCAAACACCATGAGACATTCAGAATCCATCTTTGTTAGGAAGGTCTTGATGGCTTTACTTAGGGGAAGGGCAGTAAACAGCAGTTCATGGTATTTGCTTAAAGTAAAGACTTAGTCTAAAAATGTGGCATGCATAATTTTGTTTAATCTTGTTGAGAGATCTGAGAACAAGATTATGGAGTTGGGGAAATAAAATCTCAAAGAAAGGTAAGGTAGAAAGGTAAAATGGCTTGACAATCCTAGAATCTCCTAACAATTTAGGGACTTGCAGTTCATCCACCCAAAAATCTATTTTCAAGCTATTATTATTATTATTATTATTATTATTATTATTATTATTATTATTATTCCCAAGTCCTTTATTGGACCAGCAAGGTTGGAAGCTGCCCCCACTGTGGTCGTGTCTGTGGCATCCTGGTCTTGCTCTCCCCCTCCCCCTGCCCCATAACTGGGTCAGTTAGCATGTGTTACTTACTGTGTTTTTTCACGTATTCCCAACCCTCCTTAGAATATTCTGGGGCCTTGGTGGGAACCATGGATAAAGTTGCCATGATGAAAATGATGTCTGAGTTTCAGGGGTCACGGAAGTTCGGAAAGTTAATCTTTGCAGGGGCTGGGAGCTGTGGCATCTCCAGACCCGTCTGCTGGCACACATACTGACTGAACTGGTACATTGCTGTTAGCACCACCTCCTCGGCCTTCCTTAGGGAAGCACCATTCTTGTCACTGAACCCCAGCACCTCCTGATCATAAACAAGGTGCACTGCTCCCACTCCCACCCCCTAGCCACTCTTCCTTTGATGAGGAAGCTCATCAGTGACCACACTCGTGCCACCATGGTGAATCTCCTGCCCCGACCCCCTCCCCCCACAAGGACACACAATTTTGAAGAAATTATTTTTGAGAGAAACAAACAGTATGGAGTTCATTTAGGAAGAAAAGAGGGGGTATGAAGTGGTGAGAACTGGAACAGGGAAGGAAATGAAGGGCCAGATGGACACGTAGTGCAAGGTTATTACACAGACTACTGGACAACTGGTTATTTTACCCTCGGGGCTGCTTCAATTTTTAAGAAGCGAATAAAGTGAACTGTGTTTCATTATTATTTATTTATTTTGATCAAACTAGGTTAAAGGAAGACAAATGAAAATACAGTAGAGTGTAAAAACAGGTGCAGCCAAAAGGCTTTTAGAGGAAGGCGGGCTATGATGGCTTTTTTAAAAATAGTACAAAAGCTGCTGTGTTTGTAGATGTTTCAGTACCCCACCTACAACCTAGTCAGAAACATGTTTTCTTATAAAATGGAAACTAAAAAAATTTAAAATCCTGGCTAATAATAACATATGGTGAGCAGGAAACTTGTTTATTTCATTTTCTTTATTCCTAGGCTAAAAACTGCAATTTTTAGAATATGCGTTTAGTACGTAGGCTCAGGTATGTACATGTGAATCTCTCTTACTGTGCTTTGAATTCCCAGATACACTCTGTGTATGCTACCATGGTCAATAGATCAATAGGTTCTTACAGCTTATTGATATGTGTTTATTCTTATTATTTTACTTAGGTTTTATTTCATTAATTTTCACATATATACAATAAATTTTACTTTATCCAAATCTACCAGAGCTGAATTATTTCTGTTAGGTATGGAGTAGCCCTAACAAATCTGAAGAAACTGTTGTCTAGATCAACAGAGAATCTAGAAAAGAGTGGCTGGCTCATATGGCAACAAAGCTGACCGAATAAACAAAGGAAGGAATCAGACTAATTCACACCTGAAGTGAGTCTATTCCAAGTAAGCTAATAATATCACCAAAGACTATGACACAAAACTATGTGTGGATGCCACAACTATGCAGTTTTATTGGTTGTGGTTTTCTGTTGCAAAGGGAAGTCTCCTTGATGAGGGATGAAAAATATACTTATCTGTAAGTATAAGGAGAAATATTTACAGAATGTTAGGGATAATGATGTTTTAGTAAGTTAGTGGTTGCAAAGTCTTTCCCAATGACCATGGCTTTACTAGTACTGGGTAGTTATCTAGGCTTCCAGTATCTGGTATGGTTGTCCTTTTGTTGAGCAAGTCTCAAGTCCAAGTAGAGAAATGTTGGTTATTGACAATGTATTTATGACATGGCTATACCTTAGGGTTACTGTGTCATGCTGGTCATTGATGTGGTTCATGGCATCACAGATAAGTAGGACTGTTGGTTGCTTCCCACCATTAAGTTCACCCTTATACCAACAAACAAACTTTGGGCACATAACTTCATAGTCAGAATTTTCCAAATAAAGAAATGTACCCGTGAGATAGTGACAATGATCCCTGTGTCTGAAGTGTATTTTAAAGAAACTTACCTTTTAATCCACCTTTCTTAAAAGAACTGACAGGTGTCCATCAATAGAACCCATAGCTCCTGGGGACATATCATCTTGAAGAATTTTATCTTCTTTAATTTGTCTTCTATCATGTAGTCCTGAATTCATTTTCCTAGACTTGATCAGTTTTCTGTTTGGATCCATTTACCTTTAAACATAATACTTCAGTCATTTGACATCTGTACCTCTTACACTACAAAAGATAAAAGACCAACTGATGAAAGTAAAAACAAACCAAACAAAAAACCTTATTCTAAAATTTTCAATAGTTTACAAGACAAAGTATGTGGTAAATTAAGCAAAGGGAGACCTATTTGCAAATTCTCAGAAAAAAATGATTTCAGGGGCCTGAAGACACATAGATTATTTTTCTATTTTCATTGGGTATATTTTGAAATGTCTTATAGGAGAGTGCTTTATTAGAAAAAAGAAAAAATATTCTGGAGATGTAGGGACCAATTTAAAGATTTAATAATAGTTAGATAGGAGATGATTAAATTCTTATATGCAATCTATAAAATTGTTATGGAATAGAATAGTCACTTAACTATATAAAGATACGTTGCATTGGTTTATGCTACATTTGTTTAACTATATAAAGTGTGTTGCTCTTTCACTTTGCCTGCCTAAGTTACCTGACTGGTTTAATAAAAAGCTAAATGGCCAATAGCTAGGCAGAGGAGTGATAGGTGTGGCTGGAGGACAGAGAGAAAGAGGGAGCCAGCCAGCCAGGCAGGGGCCAGCCAATCACAGCCAGCCAGACATGGAGGAAGCAGGAAACAAGATGGGCAGTACACAGATGAGGTAACAAACGTGGGGCAGCACATAGATTAATAGACATGGGTTAATTTAAGTTTTAAAACAAAAGTCTAGCTAGAAACGAACCTAGCTAAAGCCAAGCATTTATAATTAGTAATAAGTCTCCATGTCTTGATTTGGAGGCTGGCTGTCCAAGAAAGACTACTACATAAGATAAAGTAAAATATATTGCTGTAAAAGAAAATGAATGCCATGAATCTTATGCTTCGACATTCATATTCATTGTCTATGTCTAAATTGCTTTAAGGAAAACTATTACCTTGCATTCTACCTAAAATATAAATTCACAGACTAAGGAGATGTCTCTGCAGTTCATACACTTGCCAGGCAACCAGGAGAGCTACCATTTGGATCCCGAGAACCCATATCAGAACTGGGTGGGCGTGGTAGTTTGCCTTTAATCCTAACTTTGGATAGTTGAGGCTAGGAATCCCTAGGGTAAAATGACTGGTGAACAATATCTTGATTGAGAGAAGCAGCCCTTGAGAGAATTTTCCCAAATCATGCTGGGACCTGAACACATACACATGCATATGTATTTGTACATGCACATACATGGGCACGCACACACATACTACACATGTCAGCACCTGTACTTATATGCACTTCACACACAAATTGGAGAAAAAAATCTAAATATAGAGTTTAATACAAATATTGTAATGATCAAAGGTAATTAATTGGGATATTTAAAATATAATTAAAGATTAGAACGTCTACATCTAATAAACTTTTCACAGGTATCAATAAAGCTATTTTTCCATAAAATAATAGGCACTTAATGGCTATATCAAATCATGAATGGTTCACTCAAGTGACTTCTTATGAAAAGTCTGAACACTTTGTAAGCTCACTAAATTACTATGCTCTTTTGTAGAGATTTTACTTATATATGAGTTATACAAAATCTGATCATTAAAAGCAGAAATGTGGTTGGGTTTCCAGACTTGTGTGATGCTTGGGTTTGGGATTTTCTCTCCAAATTTAACACATAACTGATCTATTTAATAGTAAATATGACCAGTGCTTTCAAAGGGAACCTGGTCTTCAATCTGGTGAAATGTCCCTCTGACTGGAATTATATATACAGCTTGCATTTTCTGCTATGTTGTTCAGGAGAAGACCACCAAAGCATGGGAATCTAAGCTCTAACAAGAGTCACCCCTATGATTAACATGCTATAGCTCATTAGCATGCACTGGATAGTTTGACCTTCACAAATGGCCTCTTGTTAATCTATTCATTGAGGTCCTTCACTCCAGAAAAAATATCTAAAGCTGTATAAGAATTTATGAAGCAACTCTGAGGAAGGCCAAAGGTTTGGGTATATACACTACAGAAGGACTAAGCACAAGATCTTGGGAAGGTAGGATTCAGTCATCTTGAGACTGAAGTAGTCCTGTTTGTGAAAGGCTACAGCTTTGTTAAACTGGAAAACACCCTAACACATAGCACCTGTTTTTGGTTTGAACTCTCTTCCTCTTTACAGCACACAGGTGGTACCAGGATATTCTGCTTTCATGGTTTTCCTGTTTCCCATATTGTTTGTCTTCCAGTTTCATTTATTAGTTCCCCTTTGTTTCAGTTCCCCTGTGGCCTTTGTCCCTGCATTCTTTTCTGGATGTATACATAGTATTGGGGATTTTGTGGTTGTTTGTTTATTTCATCACATTTGATTTTATGGGTGTTTTTATAATTTATTGTTTTTAATTAAGCTAAACATTTTCCTCCACTCCCCTTCCTGCCTCCCTTCTCCCCTTTCACCCTCCTTCCTGCCCCCCCCACTCCCAATTTACTCAGAAGATCTTGTCTTTTCTTCACTCTTGGGCATAGACCCAAAGGATGCTCCCACAAGGACATGTGCTCAACTATGTTCACAGGAGCATTATTGTAATAGCCAGAACCTGGAAACAACCTAGAGGCCCTCAATTGAAGAATGGATAAGGGAAATGCGGTGTATTACATAATGGAGTACTACTCAGTGGTAAAAATTAATGACATCTTGAAATTTACAGGCAAATGGACAGAACTAGAAAAACCATCCTGAGTGAGTAACCCAGACAAATATAATATGTATTATATCTAAATGGTTTTTAGATATAAACAAAGAAAAAACAGCCTACAGTCCACAATCTCAGGAACATAGATAACAAAGAGGACACTAAGAGAGAAATAAATGGATTGTCTAGAAAGAATGTTATGTTTATATGTAAAATAATTGGTTTCCTAAAATTTCAGAAATTATATATATATATATATATTGTGTGGTGTGTGTGTGTGTGTGTTGTGTGTGTGTATAAATTTGGTAATAAACATAAAATGTGGTATGCATGTGTTAAATAAAATATATGATATTGATTCTTATAAGTTACAGTCTCATAAAGTTAATAAACAAGCAATTTTTCCTTAATCTTACGTTCTTTCTCTATAAATCTGAACACTATTCATCTTAAAGCACCTACATAATGTTCTCATTTAATGATGCTGCATATTTTTTCAAAAATTAATCTTAGTCTATGACCATTTTTCATTTTTTCACTTTTCTATTAATTAAAATGTTTTCCCTGATAATCCGGTATTTTATAGAATGCATTCTGTTTGCTATCACTCTCCATGGTCTTATATCTTCTCCAACTCCAGTTGTCCTGCCCTTCTCCCTACAGGTCCATTTACCCACATTCATATTTTGTTTGTAACAAAGAGATTTTTAACCAGGACCATCTGTGTGACCATAGGTTTGGAACTATTCATTTGAGCCTGGTGAGATTACTATTGGGTACATGAATGAAAACAATGATTGCCTCCTGCCAAATATATCTGTGGCCAATATTTCAGTAGAGAGGGATAGAGCCTCAGTAGTTTCCAACTGGGTTCTTGATGGACTGTGGACAGACACAGTCTTAGGTATACCCAGGGCAGGAACCACAGTTGCTGTGAGATCATGTTTGAAAATTGCTGTGTATACACCACAGGAAACATTTTTAACCCTTCTCCCTATCTTCCATTTTGTACACTCCTTCTGCTTCTTATCATTATTCCCTGTGCCTTAGAAGGTATAACAGAAAGGTCCTCTTTAGAGTTTAATATTCAGCTATCACTTTTTCCAAGAACCGTGAGCAGCCACGGTCGCGTCATTCTGTGCCAGTACTGCAAAGATGAGCTTCTCTGATTAAGAAAAACTATAGCATTTGTCTATGGGCATAAATATAAGGAGTTACAATCCATATTTGTGCTGTTGCAATGTATCTAAACAGAAGTAAATGATCTCATAGGGCCTATGACCTCTCCATTTACAGGGTTTAACTAGGTTACAGTATCAAGTGTGTATTATCTCTCGTAAAGCAGGCCTCAAAGCCAGGCTGATGGTGATTGATTAGCCTCAGAACATTCTTTCCACTACTGCTCTAGCATCCTGTGTTGCCTGTCAGGTTGAGCTTGAGTTAATGGGCTAAGCAATGATTTACTTACTACAGTTTCTGTGTGATTTTTTCTGTTCTGGGCAGCTGGGACAAACAAGCAGCCTCCTCTAACAAATTGTTGCCAACCTGGCTACTAAAATCCACTTAAAACCTGAGAGAGTTTGGGAAGGAATTCTAGGGAAAACAACAAACAAACAAACAAACAAAAACAGAGTTAAGCAGGGATTTAAGCTTGTGGTTCTTTTAAGAGAGGTTTTCCTGATTCAGAAGTAGCAGGAAAATAGCCAAGACCAGTTTGAAATGTTGGCTTTTAGGCCGTGCTGCCAGCCCAACCTCTGGCTCTTTCAGGAGACCAAGCATTTGAATGGGGTTTGTTCGCAACATGCTATGACTTGCTTGGTGGCAACCTGGAGAAGCTGTGTGCCCAGAGATGGGGCATTGTCCATGGCTCTTGGAAGTGGCAAGCAGCTCCACCATGCTGGACTTGGCAGGGCAAGCAGGAAATACCGCGCACACATATAGCAATAGTGTCACTTAAGTTTATAAGGAGGGCTTAGCATTTTAAAAATCAGTCCTGGTCAGAAAATGATTATAAAGACATTTATTGTATTTATTACAATACAAATACAATTACAAATTCAGATTAAAGACCTCTAAATGGGTCACAGTGTTGGATAAATGTAAGTAGGCTTGGGAGAGAGAGTAAAAAGAATATAGACAGTTATAAAAAGAAGTAAATGGTATTTTAAAAAAATGAAACAAAGTCTTTAAAGAGATAGAGTGCAGAAGTCATAGATTAAAGGAGTAAAGAAAATAAAATAAATATTAAATTTGTAAAAAGAAGTAATAGAGTAAGAAAAGCCACATAAAGATGAAGAATACACAGAGTCTGGATTATATATTATTGTGTTTTCTTTGAATTTTTTGACTGCAGATGAGCTAAATAACCAACATACATACTTAAAGGTTTCTTGAATTCAAGATATGGGTCTAAGGATATGTTGCTTTGGAAAAGATATTCTTCTTTTGTTTCCACAGAGGATGAGAATCTGTGGGTTCATTCTAGACTAATATGGTTTGATGGACCATGACCTCCTAAAAGGTCACTTTGAACTCTCCCCAAAAATTACTTGTCTAACTGCTGACTGACATGAATCTAGCACACAGGATATACTATGAAAGACCTGATTAACAATGCCCCCAATCAGCAGGAAGTCATCTAGAGAACTATACCCAAATTTTGTTTATAAATGTTTGTTTACACTTAAAAGGAAATATGTTATAGAGATTTGCATGGGTATGAATCTTGATTTATTGTTACAAATTTAAGATCAATTTTGTTATACTGTATGTATGCTTCTGCTCTTGATTAAGGTATTATGGCTGTATACCTCATTTAAAAATGTAATGTGTAATTAAGAAATTTAGGTAAATAGATAATCATCTATAATAGTCAAGCTTGTAGTCATGTTAGGTAGGTTTTCCAGATATATAGAGATATATTCAGTTAGATAGCTATTCTTCAAATTTTTCAGAGACCTTCAGAATATGGCATTTAAAATGTTTAAGAACTTAGGACTTTTCATGACAATGAGACATATCTGTTCCTGGTAGCACCAATTACTTCAAGAGGAACAAGGGCATCGAAGAGGCTCTTTATGGAGTTGGTTAGCCATTTGGGCAAGAAACTGCTCTTGCCTGGACTGCTTGATGTACTGGACATGCAGGAGCTGCACAAAAATGACTGTTAAACTTGGCTAAAGGTGAGACAATCCTTCGGGGTTCCTTCATCATGAAAGTGTCTGCCAAACATTCTGCAGGACACAGAAAAAAGCGACTGACAAACTGCCATTATAGGTGGAACTGTTTTTGAAATTTCCTGTTTTGTTGAAAAGTTTGCTGGATACTATTGGTCTGTAGGCTAAATATGGATGCCCAATGATACTGAAGAACTTTGGGTGACTGTCCAGCCAATGAGATGCCTCTATCATTTCTAGAGATTTGGAAGTTTCTTATAATGCACTTCCTGTTTACTTAGGTAATATTATATCCTTCTGCAGACTTTGATGGAATGAAGAATTTATAGTTATAGTTTTCCTTAGTTATGATAAAAGATAAAATACATATAAATATTGTAACTATAATTCTTGCTTGATACTTGTTTTGTTATATGAAATTTTACTATGTTAAAGTTAAAACTATCCTTTATATTTAAACAGAAAAGGGGAGGCAATCTGGGATTTCCCTCTGTATGATGTGATTACCATTGATAAATAAAGGAACTGCTTTGAGTCTATACCAGATATATAGGGGAGCAGAACTAGGTAGGGAAAACTAAGCTGGATGCTTAGAGAAAAGAGGCAGAGTCAGAGAGAAGACAGGTAGCCCTGCCTGAGCCAGACAGAACTTTAGCTGGTAAGCCACAGCCACGTGGCAATACACAGATTGATATAAATGGATTAAGTTAATATGTAAGAGCTATCCAATAAGAAGATAGAGCTAGTGGGCCAAGCAGTGATTTAATTAATATGGTTTCTGTGTGATTATTTTGGTCCAGGGAGGCCAGTACAAACAAGCAGCCTCCTCCTCAGCAGTCTACATAGCACATTTGCACATAATTAATGTTAGCCAGTCTATTATCCATAAATTTCTATTTTCCTGGGTGTCACATATATCTTTGACTTGCCTCTGGTACCATCATATTTTATTTCTGTCCTTGTTTGATTGTTAATTTCTCCCACATTGTCTTCCAGCTAAGATATTCCGTCGTCTCATTGATGTTTTTATTGGTAAGACTTTCTATGGATCTTTTTATTTGACTTATTGTTTTGAGTTTGAGATAGATTTTTCTTCAATATTTCTTTCTGTTTGTTGAAGCTCTCTTTCATAACTCACACTAACTTTTTATTTCAGTTTGTATGTTTCAATCATGACCTAATTTTTTCTTAGATTTCTTCAAACATACTCATTCTTTTGAGTTCTCTGTCTATAATTCCATCTCATATACTCCTGCTATATGGAATTTCTGTAGGGTTACTAATTTCTGGAGGAGTTATGTTGTCTTAATTTTTCATGTATCTGATACTAGTAAATTGGAATATACACATCTGTTGTTATGCCATTAACTGGTTCATTTATTCTCAGCTATTCTTCTGGTTGAAATAGTTTTAGGATTTATATGAGGATTGAATGTGGTAGGAAAATAGTTCCTAAGTTCAAAAGCATAGGTTGCTTCATGTGAACACTATATTCCTTCAATAGGTTACTGGAAGAATCATTATACAAAAAATTCCCAAGTTAGTAAGAGATACCAATCCAGATATAGTATGTGTGATTATTTGTATGAGAATATATGTTTCTCATAGGCTCACATATTTGCATGCTGAGTCACCAAATGAAAAACTGTAAAGGATTAGCAGGTATGGCCTTATTGGAATTTCTGTAGCCTTGCTGGGGGAAGTGTATCACTGGGGGCTGGGGAGGATTTGAGGTTTTAAATCTTGCCCCCACCCTGCTTGCTGCCTGTTGATCATAATGTAACTCTCAGCTACATCTCCAGCACAGTGCCTGCCGATATGATTCCATGCTCCCTTCCATGGTGATAATGAACTAACCTTCTGAAAATTTAAATAAGCCCCTGATTCTTTTATAAGAATTCCCTTGGTTAATGTGTCTTTTCACAGAAATACAAGTAACCGAGACAGTAGGCATTAAAGACATCAAACAAATAATGTCAGAAAAGCACTTGCCCTCATGATATAATCAAAACACTAATGTGCAAAACAAAAATGTGTTGAAAGCAGTAAGAGAGAAACACCATACACATACAAAAGCAATCTCATCAGAGTAACAGCCAACTGTGCTGTTAAAAAGTGAAAATCCAGGAGTGCCTGGACAGATAGACTACACGTCCTAAAAGGCATTGCCAACCCAAAGTATTACACAAGCCATAACTGAAGGATAGCGAAAACGTTCCATAATAAAAATGGGCTAGAAAAATGTGTGACTACTGAGCCACGTAGTCCTATGGGTGGGGAATGCAACTTTAACCACTGCAGACTCAGTGACCTTGGGGTCTGGAATGTAAGGGAGAGAAGATTCTGAGTCCTTTCCTATAATTCTTCTGGCCCCTGTCACTCCTCTGGTGCTTCAGGCTTGGCATCCATGAAGAGCAACACCTCCCCGATAGTCCCCCTGATCTTTCCTGGGGTGCTTTATGTAGCAGATAAGTCAGATTGCATAGTGAAGAAGGCTTCCAGCTGGGCCATGATTCTGAGCCTTCAAGCCTGCTTCCCTGCAGAGATTTCCCCTGAATTAATAATTAAGTATACAGACTTTGTCTCCTTCAGTGTAAGAGCTTACTGTGTATTATCGTCACCATTTTCTCTCACCTACTTTCAGTAGTGAAGCTTCTGGACCACCAACTTACCCAGAGATTAAATTCTTTAATGGTAAATATAGAATTTTAACTTAGCTTACAAATTGTATCTTATATTTTTGCGCAATGACTTTTTGTCATTGTGTCTCCAATCTCCCCACATTTCTGTTTATACAACTCCACCCACCTCTCCGCTCTCATATCACCTAGGGCCTACTATCCCTGTCCCTTAAAACACTATTTCCACTTCCAAGTGACTCTTATATTTTTCCTGCCTTCTACAGTACTCTAGATCAAACACTCAAATCTTAAGAGACAAAGCTAGGCTACACATATTTTAAAACACAAGATATTTGTCCTGGGTTGGATCACATCCCTCTGTATGATTTTTCTGATTATATTGGTTCCAGAAAGTTTTCCTGAAACACATTAACTGGATTAACTAGCCTAGTAACCTGAAACTTTGTAATGTCATCCTTCTTTACAACTGACTATAATTCCATTGCGTATATGTAACTACGCATCCACTTTTTCATTCAATCAATGAAGAAACATCTAAACTGTTTTCATTTTCAGGCTCTTGTAAATAGAGCAGCAAGGAGCCATAAATGAATATTATTATATCTATAGGATATAGAGGTCTTTGGGTATATGCCAATGAATGCTGTATCTGGGTCATATGATAGTTCTATTCTAAATTTTATAGAAACTCCTACAGTGGTTTCAATAGTAGCTAAATCAGATTTATCCTGATCAGTCCATAATAAGCATTCCTCTCTTTCACAACCTTGCCAGCACTGTTTGTCCTTTACCATTTTGATATTAACAATTCTGATGAAGTAAGACAGAATCTCAAAATAATTTTACTTCTTATTTCTCTGATAGCTAATAATGTTGAGGTGCAACATAATTTATTTGAGATCTGAGCACCAAGAGCTATAAAATTCCCACTCAGGACTGCCTTCCTTATCTTCCATAAGTTTGATATTTTGTGCTGTGTTTGAATTTCATTCATTAATAGAAAGTTTTAAATTTGTTTGATTCCTATAGTCACATAGTCATGTTTAATAGTGTTTTGTTTTAGTGTCTACGAGTGTGTTTATTTTCTGTGGTTTCTCCTGATTTATACTACTGTGGTCAAATACAATATACTGATTTCTTTTAATTTTCCTTTATTTGCTAAAACTAGCTTTGTTTCATAATATGTGATAAGTTGTAGAATGTGTCTTGTAGATTGCCAAGAAGAATGTATATTCTGTAATGTTTGGGCTGAACATTCTGTAAATGTCTGTTGAGTTCATATGACATAACATCATTTGTTTTCTCTGTACATTTTTGGCTTAGATGACTTGACAGTTGATAAGAGCAGACTATTGTAATCACCTGCTATTACTGTGTCAAGGTCAGTCTATGGCTTAATGCTTGCCCCTGAGGTTTTCGTTTGACATGTCCTGTATTGTTTCAGCTTTGTTTTTCTTCGCTGTTTCTATCTCTTTGTTGGATCGTATTTTTATATCCTGAATTGACTTCCTTGTTTCATTCGTCTGTTTGTGCTTCTGAGCATTCAGACAAATATTCAGATCCCATTCTTTAAATTTATCCACATGTTTATTTGTATCCTCTTTGAAGCCTTGGAGCACATTTGTGGTTTGAATGAATTTTTGTGTCATTCTGCTTATGCACTGCATAACTTACTTCTGAAATAGTCAGTATCTAAACAATAGTATTGATGATGAAATCATGTTAATATAATGGCAATTATCACTCAAAGAATGTCCTTTGGCTTACGATTCATATTAATTATGTTTTATTTGTATCATCCCAGTAGTACTCAAAATTGTTTTAATTGTGTGGCCAAATTCAGTAGGTGATTTAAACTTGCACTGTCTACCACATAATAGGACTTTTAATAGTGACATCACAGATGGCTCACTGATGCCTAAAAACCTACAGGGTGGCAGAAAACAGCATAGGTTTTTTTTTTTTCCTCTTTATTCATTCTTTTCTCATACAGTACATCGATTGCAGTCTCCCCTCCCCTCGATCCCAGATCCACTGCTCCTCCATGTCTCTTAGAAAAGAGCAGACTTCCCAGGGATATCAACCAAACATGGCATAGGAAGACATAATAAAGCTAGGCACAAACCCTCTTGTCAAAGCTGAATGAGTCAACCCAGTAGGAAAAATGGTTCTTTAGTACAGACAGAGTCAGAGACACCTCCACTCCCACTATTAGGAGTGCCACAACAAAACCAAAGCCAAGCTAAACAACTACAACATATATGTAGAGGACCTAGGGCAGACAGTCAGTGTGAGGAAAAAGTCAGAGCACCAGTGAATCGTAGCAAAATGAGTGCTGCACTGGATTCTCACTAAATTTACCCTCCATGCTGAATAAAATCATTGCCCTGCTGCAGATGTTTCGAAGAAAGACACTTGTGATAGAAAATTAGAGATGTAGGTATGATCTACGAGGAAACCCAGAAAGAACAGGTAAACCAGGCCTAATAGACAATGATAATGAACTGCAACTGGCATGGGCCCTGCACCATCTTTCCCCTTATAAGACTTTGTGAGCTTTTTCACTTCCTTGTCTAATCTTAGGAGGTTCTGGCATTTGGTGTGAAGGTGTGTGTGTGTGTGTGTTGTGTGTACATATATATATGTACATATGTATGTATATACGCATACATACATATATACATATATACATACATATATATATTGTTTCATACTGGTATATTATCAGTTGTTTAAAGTAAATCAATCAAAGTGTATGTGTGTATGAAAGATGGAGACATACCAAGTCTTTGTTCTGCTTTTTTTTCCTTGAACCACTAAGTCCTAATTAAAAATGCATTAGATTCCATCAGTGCTGCTATCTTCCCTCGGCATGTAAATTTTGTATTTGGGACATACTGATGGTGATAACCATAGCAACAGCTGTGCCAAGACATGAGAAACTGATTTCACTGCTTCAGTTACCTTGGAGGAATGTGTTATGACAATTAAGTTTTTTTTTTTACCTAACATAATGTATCTTCATCACAAAATGAGAAACATGAATCTTCCCTGAAAGAAAACACATATTTATGAATATTGTCAAATATCAGTTCTCTTCTAGCTGAGCCTCATTCTTCTTTAAATATTATGAAATATAAAACTGAATTGTAAATTCACAACTACCAACATGCTAAATAATATAGTTGTAAAATGGAAGAAGTGACGAGAAAAATGCAATATCGACATAAATTACTCTAACAAAGTAATGAAAAACTAAACGGCCAACAGCACACATTTCTGTACCGAGTTCTATGGCCTTACTTGATAACTAGAGGTATTTTATTCCACTGCCCATTTTCGTAAAAATACTTCAACTATCTTAATTACTAACACACTACTTTTTAATTAATTTTTTCTCATTTATTTGCATATCAACCAGTTTCTCCTCCCTCCTCTCCTCCTGTTCCTCCCTCACAAATTGCTGAAGCAATATTATAAAGTCATGCACATACACACATATATATGGTATATACATATGTTAAATATATAAATATATTATACAAATATATATATACATACATACAATATTAGCTAATATAGGATTTGAATTGATGCTACCATGGAAACAAAGTGAAAAGTGTAATTGGAGATGGAGGGGGGGGGGAGGGGGGTATAAGGAGGGGTATTATTGGGGTCCTTACAACAGGCTTTTTTACCATTTAGAGTTGAGTTTGGGCATGACAAAAGATTAAGGATCCACTTGCAATTTTTTCACATAATGAAATCCAGTATTCCCATAACTATTTGTTTGAAGATGCTGACTTTTCTTCAGTGTACCTTTTTGGCAGCTTTGGGAAACTTAGGTAAAACAATTGTGGGGACTCGTATCTAGATTCTTAATTCTACTCCGATGACTTATGTGGTTTTCTTAAAAAAAAAAAAACAAAACCTATATTAGACTTGTTGATAGAGGTTTCTGTCCTGCCTGGTCCTGCAGCTAATCAGTCCCAAAGAAACACAGAGCTCTACATTAATTATAAACTACTTGGCCTAGTAGCTCAAGCTTTTCTTATTAACTAATTTTTTTATTGACTTATATTGAGCTCCACATTTTTCTCTGCTCCCCTCCCTGTCTCTAATTCTTTTTTTTTCATTCTCATGGTTTATTTTTTTTTATATTTTAAAAATTTCCATCTCCTTCCCTCCTCCTCCCCCTCCCCTCCCTCCGCTCCTCCTCCCCCTTCCTGCCCCTTCTTCTCCTCCTTCCCTCCCCTTCCCTCCACCCATACCTCCCCTCCTCCCTCTCAAGGCCAAGGAGCCATCAGGGTTCCCCACTATATGCTAAGTCCAAGGTCCTCCCACTCCCCCCAGGTCCAGGAAGGTATCGACCAAGCTGAGAAGGGCTCCCACAGTGCCCGTCCATGCAGAAGAATCAGAGCCCAGCGCCAATGTCCTTTGCTTCTCAGTCAGCCCCCGCTGTTGGCCCACATTCAGAGAGACGGGGTTGGTCGCATGATCCATCAGTCCCATTCCAACTGAGTTGGTGATCTCCCTTTAGTTCTGTCCCACCGTCTCCATGAGTGAACGCACCCTCAGTTCCTGAACTTTCTCCCTCATGTTCTCGCTCTTTCTGCTCCTCATCAAATTAGCCATTATTTGTGTTTATGTTAGACACGTGGCTTGTATCAGTGAGGCATTCTCTTCTTGCTTCCTCTGCATCTGGGTGGCAACTGCAGACTGAGTTTACCTCTTCCCAGAATTCTCCTGCTCTTGTTTCCCTGCCTCCATTCCTACCTGTTTGCCCCACCTCTATTTCATGCGTGGATACTGGCCAATCCATGTTTTATTAAATATAAGTGACAAATCTTTACAAAGTACAAGACCATTGTCCCACAGCACTTCCCCCCATTATTTTTTATTTTTTTTATTTTTTTAATATTTATTTATTATGTATACAATATTCTGTTTGTGTGTATGCCTGCAGGCCAGAGAGGGCACCAGACCTCATTACAGATGGTGTGAGCACCATGTGGTTGCTGGGAATTGAACTCAGGACCTTTGGAAGAGCAGCAATGCTCTTAACCTCTGAGCCATCTCTCCAGCCCCCCCCCCATTATTTTTTAAAACAAGAATTCCAATCTAATCTCCATGTTTAGTTTTCTTCTTGACCATTATCTATAACAACTTGTAACCAACACTCTATACAAAGAAAAGTCTCCATAGTCCATTTTCTGGGAATGTGGGCATAGTTTTCCAGGCTACTTCCTGATGATTGGGGGCACTAATAATATTATGAAAACCTAAAGAAAATTCAAGGATTAGTGTAAAGTCCTGACTGGAAAATTCTATGACTTTGATCAATCTTAACCAACAGTCTTGAGCTGTTTTCTGGATGTAGAACTCAGACAATCTGGGCCATCTTCCATTCTCCCTTCATCAAACATGAATTATTTTCTTAATTCTTAATTCAGAATAATCCACAGCCTCTCATTTCCTGTGGAAACAAAAGCAAAAACCTCTTTTCCAAAGTAACGTATCTTTTGACTTAAATTTTGAAGTCCATGGCAAAATTAGATATGTTGGATAATCCAATAGCATTTATAATCCAATGTCTTTTAGCAGCTGGTGCTCCTTCCTCAGGCATCAAACAATTTCAAAGACACACAATAACATACAGTATCTAGATTTCCTGTGTATTTTCTGAGTATCTTTATGTGGCTTTATTTTAAATTCATTTCTTTCATTTTTACTTAATTTTGGCTTTTTGAAACTAGGTGTCTCTGTGTATCTTTTGTTGTTCTGGACTCACTCTTAGACCACGTTGTCCCTTGAACTTAGAGATCTGCCTGCCTCTGCCTCCCAAGTGTTTGGATTAAGGGTGTGTGCTACCATATCTAACTATTCTCTTTCTTTCTTTTTTATTTTAAGGGCTTTATTCTTTTCTTTCTCTCCCAAGCCTACATATATTTTTAAACACACTGTAAACCATTTAGAAGTTTTCTTCATCTATATATCTATCTTTACTGTGTGTCTCTCTTTTTTCTAACCACATGAGTCCTGTAATTTGCTAAGTGATATGGCTAAGAATAAAGCCATGACTTTGACGGCTGGATCCACCCCATTCCTTAACTTTCTGAGAGTCTAGCCTCATGGTAGAGGTAATGGCTAAAGCCATGTTTATTGCCACAACTTTATGGACTTTCAAGGTCCTGGCCACCACCAAAAAGCATGCAGTGTTTTGGTGGCAGGGCCTCTTAAAAGAGCTGCAAGGTTTTTGCACCTAAAGCTGAGTCAGGAAGCCTCTCTTAAATAAGATGTGCTTGTCTCTAGCTAACAGAGCTCACTGAGAATACCTGCTACCAAAAAGCCATGCTTAACTCTGTCCTTTTTATGTCTAGAATTTATCCACACTCTTTCAGGTTTTACATTGATTTAGTTTATCCACACTGGTGCCATTTGTTGACAGAGGTTTTTTGTTGCACCTGTTCCCACAGCTGATAAGTCCCCAAAGAAACACACAGAACTCTACATTAATTATAACTAGTTGGCCTTGTACTCAGGCATTTTTATTAACAAATCTTACATCATAATTAGCCCATTATTTTTGTCTATGTTAGTCATGTGGCCTGGTAACCTTTATCAGTGAGGCATTCTCATCTTGCTTCCACTGTGTCCTGGGGTAATGACTGCAGACTGAGCTTTCCTCTTTCCAGAATCCTCCTCTTCTTTTGCCCCACCTCTATTTCCTGCATGGTTGCCCTGCCTCTACTCCCTGCCTGGCTACTGACCAATCAGCATTTTATTAAAATACAATGACAAATCTTTACACAGTACAAGATCATTGTCCCACAGCATAGGCTGCTTTTATTATTATAGGCTCTACAGTATAATTTGGAATCATGTATAATACTGTTACTCCCAATATTCTTTTTATTTGGGATTTTTTTGCTAACATTGGTCTTTTGTGATTACATAAAATTTTTGTGTATTTGCTATGTCTGTGAAGAATGGTGTTAGGATTTTCATTGTAAATTCATTGAATCTCTAGGTAGTTTTTGGCAGGGTGCTCATTTTCATAATAGTGGTGTATCTAACACATGAACATGAGATGATGTCTTTCCATATATTAGTTTCTTTCTTAATTTGTTTCTTTAGTATCATGAAATTTTTATTGTAGAGTTCTTTGATTTCCTTGATTAAGTTTACTATCAAGATTGGGTTTTGTTTGTTCATTTGTTCATTGATATTGTTGTTATTTTGATTTGGTTTGTTTAATTATGTATGTGTATCTATTAACAATGGGATTGCTTCCTTGATTTCTTTTTCAGTCTTTTCATTATTGTTATGTAGGTAATTTCTTCATTTGGGCATGTTAATTTTGCATCCTTCAATTGTTAAAATAGTTTATCAGCTCTACAAGGTTTTTCATTGAGTCTTTAGGGACTGTTATGCAGCTACTCATATCATCTTCAAAAGCGATTACATCTCATTCTAGTCAAAAAATGATCATCATTAAGAATACAGATTGCAAACAATGCTGCCATTGATATGATGAATGAAGAGAACTCATACCTTGCTACTGAGACTCTAAACTAGTGCAGCCACTTTGGAAATGAGCCTAAAGTTTTCTCAAAAAAAAAAATCTATCAATATAAATACTATGCCACATCTGAGGATCTATATTCTGCACCAACTTTGTATTCTATTACAGAGACAAATGTTCATTGTTGCCATTTTAACAGCATCTAGGAGGCAGAATCAACTTATATGCCTATCAATATATAAATGTGATAAAAAAATGTGGCAATGTGGCACATATGCACAGTAGAATGTTGTTCTGCTTTAAAATAAAAATGAACCCATGAAATTTGCAGGTAAATTAACAGAATAATTTTTTAAAGTATGCAGAACAATGTAACATTATGCCCAGAAAACAAATGTTTTATATTCTGTCTAATGTAGACCCTAGCTTCAAATCTTAGTTTTGTATATTTAACTAGCAATATAAAATTGGACACCCAGAAAAGAGAAAGGGGCTTTTTGTAGAGTACACACATTTAAGAAAGGTGGTTAATAGTCTATAAATAAAATGGAAGTAGTGATGAGAAATACTGGAGACCAAAAGATTTAAATAAGAATAGGTAGGGAGTATAGAAGATATCAAAGGACTATTCTGACCCAAAGAAGGATATATGGAAGCTTACTACAAATACAACTTGAAAACAAGTTGAGTGACAATAAACACTTGTAGAAAGACATGAATATTGAGGCTTAAACATGGACGGGATGAGTAGCTGGATGAAATGAGGACATAGTTGGTGCATTAGTCAAAATGAAGGTTGCATGAAAAAGCTTTATGGAAACCCACTACTCAATAGCTAATTTCAAAATAGTACTTAGAAACAAACTTTAATAGAATTATCTTGTATGGGTAGAAAATGCCCATTCCCATAAGACATGGGTTGTTAAATAAAAGTTGTAGAGCAAAGAATACGTTATTTTATTAGGAGTTATGATTAGGGAGTCTTCAGAGGTTCCCAAAACAACAGAGAGCATTGCTACTGGCCTTTAATATTCACTATAACTGCATGGTAAGATTCCGTCACTGAAGACAGGACTCAGTTTGGCTCGAGGACATAGAGGCATCAATCTCAAATTAACTCAGAAACTTCCTCCACGATCTTTAGCTTTTGAAGTTCCAGAAGGTTCTATACAGGCTTTGGGGCCAGAAAACACATCAGTAGTCATGCACAGGACTAGACTATGTATCATGTAAAACATGCCTAGTGGTATAATAGTAATAAAAATAATTTCAGAGTAAATAGCCATTTGTTAACTGAATTTAAAGCTACAGGAGGGAATTTCATGCCTTGTGGTGTTATTCTGGTCAAAAGCCCATGGCTGGAAGGTGAAAGATTCTAGGATAGATCTTGTTGTTATTTTACTACATGATTATGGTGTCAAATTGCCTTTGAAATTCTTATGTTTATAGTTATAGACCTGGGCTGTTCTAAGCTTTGGTCAGAGAAACTTTTATTTTTTGTTTGTTTATTTGGTGGTTGGTTGCTTGGGGATTTGTTTGTTTGCTTGCTTGCAGTGGGCCGAACTGATCAGAACGGTGATGATAAGAGATGAGTATCTCTTATCCAGGACAAGAGGATCAACACCACATCCACCAAGACTCAGGGAACAATGTTGGAGAGGAGGCGAAAGAAAGCAACAGCCAGAGGGTGAGGAGGCTATGAAATACTGTCTTATGACTTGGCAAGGCCTCTCACAGCCACCATGGCTATCTGTCCAAGATCTATACAAGATGAAACTATCCAAAATTCAGGCACAGAAGGAATAGGTGATTTGTAGGGCCTCCCATTACTGGAGAGATACTGACAGTGGATAATTGATGGGAGAAGATGAATCATTCTGTTTTGAGAATATGGCAAGTAGTGGATTGCCCAGGCTTCGGTGGTCGGTCCCATACTCAAGCACATATGGGCAGTTCTAATTTGGTTTAGTACAAGAGAAGTGGGGGAGGAAGTAGGGAGAATTCTAATGATAGAATATGAGGAAAACTAGAGAGAGGCATGTGGAAGGTAGCTGTGAGCGTGTTCATCGTACACATGTACAAAATCCCTGGAAATAAAGCTATCACCCCTCATCAAAAGAGCTTTTTCTTGTAGCAGTTAGAAAAGGCCACACAATAGGTCAAAATTCAGAGTTCAACAGAATGCGGGGCTCTTGGACTCAACTGATATATCTATAGCACAATACCAATACCTAAGTTCAGGGAACATTGTGGAACAGAAATTGTCAAGATTATAAGGCAGGATACTAGTGTGGGTCATATTTGACAGGGAAGCTATACCCAGGAAAACAACAAGTATGGTTGCCTAAATTAAACCTTAAAATATCAATACCAATTGACATGCCAATGTGGGTGGGGAAACTGATGATTACAGGAAGGGGGCGAAATCATCTTCACCAGGGATGAACTCCTGAGGTGTTAGCTAATGTCAAGGGTCAGATTAAACCCATATAAGCAACACTGAATAACTCAGCAGTTTGTATTATAAATAGACATACCTATAAGACATAAATGTAACAATTATAATTAAAGAATAAGAAGCCATAAAATTTGAGAAACAGTGGAGTCATATGGAGAAATGAGAAAACGGGGGATGATACAAAACGCAGTACTCACATATGAGTACAAGCAGAACCCAAGTGATCCCCAGGACTCAACATGGTAGAAGGAGAGAACCAATTCCCTTCCACATATAGTCTTATGACCCGTGCCTACACATTTGCACTATGAGACATAGTAAATAAATAAACACATAAGCACATAAATCAATATAATAGAAATAAAGTGGAGAGCAATTGAGTAAAATTCCAATGCCAACTTCTGGCCTTCACATCTACATTTATATACCTGCTTACATAAAACTTCCAACCCAATACACACATGTACGCACAAGAAGTTATATATGACTATGAAATAACTAGAATATTAATGATAGCTAAATGTCTTTTAAAACAAGTGTGTACTCTGTAGGCCAAGCTGGCATTAAATTTGTGATCCTTATATCAGACAACCAAGTGATAGAATTGTTGGTTTCTGCCACCATATCCAATTAAGGATTACTTTAATTAAATTTTTGGCCAAACTAGGTCTTATTATTTTCTTTTGTTTTGTTTTTACAACTTGCTATTCATGTGCACATATGAAGAGATACAAATGCAGCTATAGGCCTTTACAAATGGGTCTGGAAACTTTAAGGCATAGGATGAATTCACTGTTCATCCTAATGGTCCAGTAGCAGCGTGTACATTTTAAAAATAAAACCTTAAATTACCTCTTACCTCCTCCCTGTGTCATGAATTACTTCCATCAACAAATCATTATTTAGAAACTGTCTGAGCCTCTCCTATACTTCAAGGATAAAGAAGAGGTAAATAGTTTACCTATGGCATGCATATATCGTTTAATTGCGTACGTAACATGGTGAAAAGCAAATCAATGCCAAGGAATGAGGTATGGTGCTAGAGAGTTAGTAGACAAGGAAGGTGCCTCTGAAAGGGTTAGGAGGAACAGAGGGACATTTGTGGAACAGGTGTGCTGACAATGAAATGAGCACACGAGGGACTTCACAGCAACTGAAGTCTTTGAAAGCCAGCTAAGCACACGCTAGTGGCAGAATTGGTCAAGTTTTCCTGCACCCAGATGGCATGGATCTCAGGATATCAGAATCTCAGGAGTCTTCATTGCTGGTCATTCCCTGGGGTTCACGAGGACTTTGTTCTTGTTCTAGATGTCCCCAATAAGGCATATGAATGATGTTAAGATCAGAAACTCAGTAATATGGTGCTCACAAGCTATGAAGACAATAACTGCCTTCCTTTCCACATCATGTTTCCTTCTTGTTAGTTGTCATCATTTGGAATTAATCTCTCAACCGAAAGTAAATGTGTAGCCTAAAAGAACATTACTTTAAAAGAAAAAATGTTGGCCCCAAAACTAATTGTTTTGAATAAACTGAATAAATATGTGTTCTTTATTTACTTTTTATTTTATGTATATGGAGTGCTTTGTATGTATGTCTGTGCACCCACATGCAGGCCTGGTACCTGCCAAAGTCAGAAGAGAGCATCTGATCCCTTGGGACTAGAGTTAGAGGTGATGATGAACTGTCACATGGGTGTTAAATGCAGGTCCTCCAAACGAGCAGCCAGTGCTCCTAACCAGAAAAACCGTTCCTCCAGCCCATTACATTTTTGTTTTGTTTGCTTCTTTTTCTTTTTGAGATTACAATATAATTGCAATACTTCTCCTTTTTCTCACTTCCCTCCAAACCTGTCCATATACCTACCCCTCCCTGAGCTCCTTAAAATTCTTGGCCTCTTTTTTCACTAATTGTTATTGCATGCATATATGTGTATCTATATACGTTCATATTTCAAAATATAGCTTGTTCAGTCCATATAATGACACCTGCATGCAGATGTTTATGGATGAGCATTTATCAGCGGACAACCAGTTGGTGTATTCCTACTGTGGGAAGACCATCTCTCTCATTCCCAGCTTTCCTCAGCTGCTTCCAATTCTTTCTGTGGGGTTGAGACCTCATAAGTTTCTCTATGTCTAGTTTGTTATGACTTGTTATGAACAAGACCATTGGTATTGCCCTTGTTCAACTCATACTTGGCAGTCATGTTTTATGTTGATGTAGCTTCCAATGTTCCTAGGAGACACAGTCTCATAGCAAACTCTTGGATCTTCTAGCTCTTAAAATATTTCTGTCTACTCTTCTTCAGTGTTCCCTGAGTGGGAATCTTTTATAGATGTATCCATTAGAACTGGGATCCATACTCTGCATTTTGATTGGTTGTGAGTATTTTTACCTCTTTTCTTTCTTTGTACTTTTTCTTTAAAGAAGTAAAATTGGTTAGTAGGTGTAAGGTCACTATAATCAAGCCCCCTCATTTTGCTTCTAAGATCCAGCAGCCTTCTGTGATAATTATTCTTTCTATGGGACAAACTGTGAATAAGGATTCATTTCTATGACTGTAATTACATGGTTAAAGCACAGAAAAAATTAAATTGCTTCCTTAGAGCAAAAAAAATGCGTATAATTAAAACTTGACAAAAATGTGCCTCAATCTTCAGACAAACTGGAAACAAAGTTATTTCAGAGATTGATAACATGTCACTACAGGCTTGAAATATCTGTCCCAATCCCTTAAATTCTTATTTTCATCAACCATTTTAGCTAGTGACATATGCGAGTCCATTAACCTTAGTCATTTCATTCTCTAAGTATGCTGGAAGTTACAAGAACAAATTTTAAATTAAATAGATTTTCTTCTATGTTTTAAAATATGCTACTTGACCTTTTATATGTTAAGAGAAGTGATTGGTTATTCTAAGAATAACTAGACTCACCAATCTAGTGGCATGAAATGGCCCCTCCTTTAGTCTCTCCTGTGCCCTTTCTTTTATTCTTATACATTTTATTTCTTTGATACACTCCTTAATCATTTGTGAAATTGAAATGTCATATGCAGATAAATGTGCTGTTAAGAAAGCCCTTAAACACTGAAGCAACTTTTATTCAAAACTGCAGGTATAGATAAAAATAAAAGAAGACGGGATACACGTAAAGAATGCAATATGCAAATAAAGGGAGATTCTCTCTCAAAGAGATTGACTCAAGGCAGGAATACTGGAGAACATTATGCTAAGGAAAACAGACAATTAGACACTCAAGAAATCTTAAATTCTTAGAAGTTCAATATATGGGTAGAATGTAATGTATAAATACATATATATTACATATACGTACATACAGATGTAGAAATAAAATTCTCCCATTATTATATGTAAATTTCAAATTAAGGCTTTTATTACATTGTGTGTGTGTGTGTGTGTGTGTGTGTGTGTGTGTGTCCATGTCCGTAAAATACATATCACTGCAGGAGCCCTTGGAGAGGTCTGGATGACACACTCAAAAGGAAAGCAATTCAATCCATCTCTTTTGTTCAATTTTAAAATAGCACTTGATAAACAAAGAAAATTGTGACAATTGCAAAATTGCTAAAACTAGAGTCAAGTCATACTAGTGACAATGCTTCATTTAATTCCAAAAGGTCTTTTTAAATATCTTAACTTTGGGGAAATTTCTTTGTGTGATGCAAATCATTTGTTCCTGAACCAAGGGACAAATGTATAACCTGTGACAGTTGGTATAGCTTATCATTATAACTAAAGCTATACTGAATAGGACATAGCAATACAAAGTAATCCTACCAACCCTTCAGTGTGAAGTCAGCAAGCTATATTTGTTAACAGTGTGTATCAGAGTCACTTAGTTGCTGAAATTAAGGAACTTGCAGAGGGGTTCATGGATAAGCACTTCCAATACTTTTGTTTAAGATGACGTAGAAATAACATCCTGTGAATCAGCTGCCCTTTATGCGAAACTCTTTAACATAAAATACAGCCCACAGTTTGCAATATCACACAATTATCTTACTGAATAACCTTTTTCCAAAAACACAGTAAGGAGAAACTCAGCATGAATTTATATAATACTCATTATTCAATGATGTGAACTCCACCATAAACCAGCCCCAGAAGACAGTCATAGGAAGCAGCAGAAAACTCTTGCTAGCTTTGCGTGTCACAGAAATATGTCTCTCCACCTCTCTATACACACTGGTGGGAAACTAATCACATAGCTTTTTCTCCCTCCAAAACTGTGTTGTATATTTAATCTTCACTGCTATCACACCACTTTCAATATTAAATCTGTATTTGAAAATTCTGTTTTTTTATTACACAGTTAAAACTGAATTACCAATCAGAGGGTGAGGATTGTAGTAATACTGGGTGTTTAATCCCAACAAACCTACTTTTAAACTGGTGTGTGACCTTGGATGCTGTAATTCATATTATCTAGTTTAGTATCTTCATGTATAAAACTCTAGGGATAGATAGGTGATCTCTAAGACTTTATCAACTTCCTGTATGTGCTATGTACATGAATTTGACTCACCAGATAATATAATCTGGAATTAAAGAACAAAAGTTGTTATCAAATGTGTATTGGAGCTAGACACATACTAAACAATGCATCAGAAAGAGTTATTATCCTACTTAGGCTCGTGTTTTCATTCTCTCGGGTATTCTAAAATGATTGTCACTTATTTTTATTCTTTTCTTAGATAGTGTACAATTAATGGCTAAAATTAGTGTTACTACATAATTTTCTTATTGGAAAAATGAAGCTACCACATGGGATTTTGTTTTTGTGTTTCTGCTCCACTGAGTGTTTCTTTGATGTGTATGTGAGTGTGTATGCATGTGTATGTGCATGTGTGTGTGTGTGTATGTGTGTGTGTGTGTGTGTAAGAGAAAGAGAGAAAGGGAGAGAGAACCCACAGATATGCATAATATGAGGTAAGATAAAGAAATAGTGCAGTAAGAAGGTAGGAAGGGCAGAACATGAAGCACACCATGGAGGACTGTGTCTTTGAAACAGGTGCAGATTAACTCAAGATATAAAAGGTGGCCAAGACTTAGAATGAAAAACGATTCAAAAGAACCTTTAGGACATTCAAGGAACATTCATTTGGAGTTAAGGCTAAAGAAGGATTTTGGAATGAGAAGAGTTATCTAGAAAATACCTTGCTAAAGATAAAATATGGTAGGTGATGATACTGAAGATAAACTCAGTTTGAACAAAACACAGACCTGGAGATCAGCGAGGAGGCTTCCCTCCTCCAATCTCAGTTAAAAGTAAAGCTGGTAAGAGAAAATTTAAAAAAATAAAACATGGCAATTTAAGGTAAATATTGCTGATGTATAATCGTATAGCTGCTACTGAGGCCAGAAAGAACTGCGAACATTTACATATAAGTTCCAAGTGTACACCTTGAAACATGGAATAAAGCATCATTAAAATGTCTGCAGGAAGAGAAGTCAACTTGAGACAGGCACTGGAACAGGAGAGATGAAAGAGCTAGGGATGTTGGCTTTGAATCATAATGAAGCAAAAACATAAATAGAACACAGAGAAGTTTGAACATAATGAATGTGGCTGTGAACTATTAGCTTTGAAGCATAAAAGCGGAGAAACTCTGCTTAATATAAATACAGGATGACTTTGAAAAATATGAAGAGTGAAGGGTTGAAGAACCCAATAAAAGGTATGGATCTTCTCCCTGTATCAAACAAAATACTCATTGTAAAGTTGGTACATGACTTGAAGAAGCACTCAGATAACAAATACCTTATCTAAACTTCAGGATAGTGAGCTTATTTTAGATTACCAAGAGCCTGTGAAAATAGTAACTCAGAAGGCTGTCTACTATTTATTCAACATGTTATTTTGCACATATAAGTTCTCTATAATATTTTCAATTAATGTCTAGAGCAAGGAATGCCGTAGAAATTAATTCCTCTATTACAGAAAATAAGAGAAGGAAAAAATCCTCTGAAAGCAGAAAGAGAGTAAGGGAACTGAGACTTTCTGCATATTGGCCTTCAAAAATTTTAACCTTGTTTTGTAGAGAAACCATTCAGAATTTGTTAAAATAGTAAAGAATGTAATCAAGTCTACTGAAATGAGAGAAAACTGTTTTAGTGCAACAGAGAGCCCACCTCAACCCCAAACTCAACATACACAGCTAGAGGTTTCTTTCCTTTTGAGACAGGGATTATGTAATGGCTATCCTTGGTTGTCAACTTGACTGCATCTGGAATTAACTGAAATGCAAGCATTTGGGTTTTTTTTACAAGGGTATTTTGCAATTAAATTATTTGAGGTGGAATTATCCACCTTTAATCTGGACACCACCTTCTGGTGACAGCTTATATAAAGGACATGGAAGAAAGTAACTCTCTCTTTGCCTGGTTCCCTTACAATCACTGGCAAGTCCATTCATTCAATGACAATAGAGTGTACTTCTTCAGAATTCTGGAGTATACTAAAGACCAGCTGAGACATTCAGCCTCATCGACCAGACAGCTATTAGATGGATTCTTTGACCTGTTGGTGGACAAATAATGTTGGGCTAGCTGTACTACAGTCCACAAACTAGTCTAATAAATCCCATTTGTGTCTGTACATACACATGTGTGTTCAATTAATTCTATTCATCTAGAGATTCCTGATTAATACAATCTGCCTATTTGAGCCAGGCTGATTACAGACTCCAGTACACCTGCCTCAACCTCTCAAATTCTAGGATTACATACATGTTCTGCCCTACCTGTCTGACAGCTGGATATTTATGACCAATGAGAAGAATGAGGAAATCTGAAGATGAAAATTACTTAAAATAGCTTGATTAGACATCATAAGTAAGATTGTTTGTTTGTCTATGGCCAAACTGTGACTTTGATAAATTCAGATCAAGGTAATAAGGCAAGAAGATATCAAGAGGAATTGGAAATTCCCCTAAATTGGCTTATAAACACTCTTTTTATGAAACTAAGCTCAGCAGGGCATTACAAAGAGAGCATTCCAGGGAGCCTCGGTACAGTCTGATGAAGGAAAGATTTCCACTCCCATCTTTAATTTGCACTCATATCTTCAAAATATTTATTAAATGCTAATTATGTAATGGGTGCTATATTAAGAGTACATCATAATCAGTTATGCAGGGTTGTTAATGCCCTTTTAGACATTCAAAGGTTTATGTTATCCTTATGTTTTAGTTTTGAGTTCTTCACTATGAAGTCTTGCCATACCCCTTTTCACTTAGATCAACATCCCTGTTGCGGTCTTCCCTCCCTAGTCTGTTAGCTCCATGCACATATCAGTATATTCTATCAGTCTGGAAGCTCCATCAAGTTATAGATTATGTCAGCCTGGTTTATTCCTACCCAACATAAGCATTAAAACTGGATCAAGAGTAACTTGGTAAACATTTATGATGGAGGAGTGTCTATGTGATACTTTCATTATTAATAAAGATGTAGACTGTAGATAATAACATCTGGAAACGAATAAGTGATGCTGCATGCTAATCAAGAGGTGAGTCCAAGGATATGTTATTCTCAAAAATAAAGGGGAAGAAAAAGAATCAAATCAGTAAAAAAAATTCTTATCACTATCAAACATAGGGACCCCAAAGGCTTATTAGTTACATAGAATCTGAATTTTTTATTCAGCCAAATAGTAAAGACACTAGATTTCATATACACTCAAGAGAATATCAAACATGGGTTCAATCCTAAACCAGATGACTCCTGAGCAGCTGTCATCCCTTTAGTTCATGGAAGCTCTAATGGCTCTGTTTTACTTATGGTCTAGTCTGTTTCTCTCCTTTTCTCTTTAAGGTAGTGGTGGCATGAAGAAAGTGGTAGGCAGTGAGGTCTAACTAATAGCACATCCTTTTCATGTTTATATATCTAATTTCCATCACAATTATCACCTCTCATTTTCTAATGGGAAATTAGACTACAAAATAGCTTGGAATATAGAATGAGGATAGCTTGTTAAATCCATATCTCATGAATTCAAAAAGTCAAGGTTTCCATATGAGATGAGATAAGGATAATGCCTTCGTCAAATGGAGTTTATCAGTGGCACACAAACCAACACCTGTGAAAGACTCACAGTACTGCCTGCCACATAATAAACACTCTGCAGATGTTTGACTTAATAATAAAGAGGATGATTAGCTACATGAACTTGTTATATACCAAGTGTCATGTAACAAGTATTATATAATGAGTGTTGTGAACAATATCAGGTGTCGTATATGTTCTGTGAGTTGATTCCAGTTACAAGAGTGATTATGGATCAGAAGCCTAACATTCAAGAGCATGCTCATATCCCTGTATTTGCATACATCATTGAGCTGGCTCTTTTGAGTTTTAATACATGTCATCCCTTGTAATTACAATTTAGGACTTACTATGTATCCTCCCTAGTCAGCACAAATATCATATTTGCTTTCCTTTATAGGTGTCTTCATATTGACCTGCACTTTTTATTACCATAATCATACCTTACAGCCCCAAGTGTAAAATCATCTTCAGTTGTATAAAAGTAAAAGCTGCATGAGGACTTCTCCAAAATTTTCTGTCTCCCTTTTCCTCCTAAGCTCTGGTTCCAGCCTGAACTCAGCGAGTTGTAAGCTCCAATGTTGAGCACCCGTGTCTTGGAAAGCAACGATTACAGAGGAAAGAAAAAATATAAAGGGACTGTGCAGCATCAAGGTTATTCATCCTCACTCTTGAGCTCTGCGTTGAATGATACTTCATTACTAATGGTTTGTTTTTTCCATCAAAACAGTTGGGCGCAGCACATTTGTATGTGCTCCCACAAACAGATATAATTCCCTCCTTTGGGCAGACTATGAAACTAAAGTGCATGTAGGTGATCCAGCAACAGAACCAAGCCATACTTCCTTGGAGTCCTATGCCACATCTCCACTATTTCCACTGCCAGATCGTGTCCTCCTAATCCAAACATCACTTTCCATTTCCTGTTCTGGAGTGGTTTATGGCTGTTCTCCAGGATTCCAGGGAGAATATCTGAACACCTGTGAGGGACCAGAGAGGCAGTGACTGTCAACAAAATCATGGGATCAGCCCTTCACAGCTCTGTGCAGTCATTGACTCCTTTTGTTCCAGGGGGGAAAAAGTCCATTTATTTCACTTCCAAACCAGAGGCATTAGACAATATCTTTTACTTACATCAGTGTTAAAAGTTTTGAAGTTTGGTCGATGATGCAGGTATTAAATTTTAAAACATTTGATAACAGAATAAAGAGTAATGGGCATTTGACCCTTAAACAGCTTTAAAGACCCATGCATCCTTCAACGGCCAGAAGAGAACTCCTGAAGCCCTCCAGAGAAGTGGTTCCAAAGTGTCCTGTCAATCAGAATCATCCAAGGAGCTATTGAAAATCTCTATTGTCCAGGTCCCTACCATGGAAAGTCTCGTGTAATGTCTTGGCAAGCTCCTGAGTGCTGGGACTTTGGGGACTTCCCTAAGGCAGACTTCTGTGCATCCAGGATAGGGAGACACTAACTTAAGACCTAACCTGAGGTGCTGATTTGCTATAGAGGCTCAACGTTAGAATTTCCTTAGAATTTCTTAAACCCTGGTGTTGAGACCCAGTTCTATTAGAATACCAAAGCAAGATCTAGGCAGTGGAAATTTTGAAAGTTCCCATGGGCTGCAGTTTGGAAATCACACTGCCAGAACAATTTTTGACTCTACATGTAGCCTACAGATTAGCAAAACAGGCCAACAAACACAGCACCTGGTGACTGGCAGCATGCTGAATTGAAGTTCATCACACTGCTTGTCAGAATTATTGAGTCTGAATCTGCATTTAACAAGATTTCTGGGTAAATATGAGGGACACTTTTCTAAGGACTTGAGGGCAGAATTAGCCTCATGCAATTTCTTGATTTCCTCCTCTCTTCCTCTCATTTGATTCTTTATTCAAGCCCCATGTGAATATACTCGACTCATCTGAATATAATCTACTGAGTAGGGCCATTGGAGGAAATTTTAACCATGTAGCTTGGATTATTACATATTCCAAAAGTTAATACCTGTGCCTAATTATCATGTAATGGCTATCTCTTACTTTCACCCTGGAATTCATGACCCTTGATAATCTAAACTGAGTTAACCTCTTTCTTGACCACCATTATTTTTCTACTGCCACAGTACACTCTACCTGAATAAACAATGTCTGGTTTTCCCAAGCTTGACCTATACTTTGGGCCTCTTAGTCATTTATCTATCATCCCTCACTAGCTGTCATATTTTACCTCCATGTTCAAGTAAAGCACATGAAATTTAGTTAATGAGAGTGAGCTAGGGGTGTATCTCAGTGGCAGAGAGCTCACAGATCACAAGTGAGACCCTTTATTCCAACCTCAACGCCACAGAAATAGGAGTTAATGGTAGTCTTATTCTGTTTTTACTGCTTTTACTGCAAGCCTGAGTGGTAATCATATTTCTTTGTACACAGCATTCATACTGTCCTGTCTGGACTTCTGTTGTGAATCGTTTCATATTATTCCTGTTTTTTTTCTAGACGTGTTTCCTATTTCTATTTATCATAAATTATTAGGGTATTAAAATATCCTAAGATGTTTGTAAAATATATAAAACTCTTACCACCCACTCAGAGATACATGTATAGTACGTAATTCTGTGGTTTGTCTTCCTACAGCTTTGATGCTTAACCAGTTCAAGTCTTTGTCCTTCAAAAAGCCAGCTTGCACATGAGGTTTCTGCCTGGGTAGATTTAGATACACATTTCATGAACCAGTTTCTATATAATGTGAATTGAAATGTTCAGGATAATATTATGTGGAGCAACTTAGAAACTTTAGCTAAATACTTCCTTTATGGGATGCATCACGGGCATCATCGGCTCTGCATGGCACACTTCAAAGAATTTTTATAATAGTAAATCATCCAGAACCACATTAAGAGCACTGATGGCTTCAGAGGTTCACTTAAATATCGTCATAGTAGGCTACATGGAGGAATACCACCATAGAAAGGAAACTCTAGCAAATTCACTGTGCTTGATAGCTTGGAAAATTTCTGTGCTCTGAGCTAATTAATGAAGGACCCCTGGTGTTATCTCTGTTATTTCTAAGAAATAAAGGGATGACTATTTGGCTTTAATTTCTGGGGGGGGGGAACCTGCATAATAATGGAGCCGCCGAAGTGCACTTGACCACTTTTCTTCAAAAGGAAAATTATAAAAACAAGGTCGGGCAAAAAAGAAAGTTGAAGCTTCCTTAATTTTGTGAGAAAGCAAGCAAGCCACGGGACAGACTGTAACAGATGGTACTAATTAGTACCTTAGAATTCACTGGAAACTAGGTTAAAGTTGACTGGCTGTTTGTGAAAGTATTTCAGACTAAGTATTCTAAAAGTACTTTCATAAATATAAGTTTCACACCATTTTACCAATGCTAAGCAATCCAAAAGAAAAAATGTGGTGGCCTGGACTGTGCTTCCTTAGTAATTCGTGCAATGTGGGCTCTCTGCAAAGGCGGTGACAAGACATTCCTCCACTCCCTGCCAAGTGGTTTTCCAGTGAAAAGCAAATGTTGGAAGAAAGAAAGCACAAGACCTCAGGAATATTTCCTTCACAGTTTTGACATCTACATTTATCTCTAGACTTTTTAGGCAATCCCAGTGACTTGCTGTTTTTGCTTCCTGAAAAAGAAGTAGGAACTGGAGCTTTTTATTTAGTTAGTTTTATTTATTTATTTTTGGTTCTTGTTTTGGGATTTTGTTTGTTTGATCTTATTACAAGTTTTGAGATGCCTCTTTATTTTCTAATGATAGAAAACTAAAGTGTATGAATGAGGATGGGAGGAGAGATTGGGAGAATCTAGGGAGAGGAAACCATAATCAAAGAAGAAAACAAAGAGTATTTACTGCTCTTCCAGGGGTCCCAAGTTTGGTTCCAAGCACCCATATCAGCAGGCTCACAACCATTTGTAGTAACTCTAGCTCCAAAGGATCTTCTGGCCTCTGCTGGCACACACACACACACACACACACACACACACACACACGCACGCATGCACGCACGCACGCACGCACACACAGCATTCACTCACATATATAAGTGAAGTCAATACAAGTAAATCTTTTTAAAAAGAGAATGAAATACTTTATTCATACCCAATCATTTGTATTTATGGTTATAGAATCCAGGTACTGAAAGATAGACTTCTTGGTATAGAAAGTTCTCACAGTGGCTTCTTTTATTTCTTTTTAATTAAACAATAAAAAACTATTGTTTCATTTCACTAGTCACAGTGACACTAGAATTGAAACCTCAACTACAATCTCTCTATCTACAGATATGAATTTTTATTTGAAATCACTTAAACATTCATAAATATCTTGATTGATTGTTTTTTTTTCAGAAAGCGTGTCATTTTCCCATCATACCAGAAAAATGTGTTTTCCAAAATCAGTTTTAAAGTGAGACTACCTGAGTGTTTTCAAAACTATCAACACCTGAGTCCCACGTGCAAACACATGTAAGAATTTAGTCTCGTAATTACTTACTACAGTGCCTGACAGGGTTTTGTTCTGGCAGTACCATACACCGACAGTTGTGAAACAACTGTGATCAAAGTTTGCAGTGTTTATTTTCATTCAATAGCCCTTTTTAAAACGGGTTGCTCATCAGCATGAACCCTATTTCCATATCTCCAGGTCATCCCAAGTCTCATAACTAAAAACACTCCCAGTTAATTATTTGTCAAATCTGAACACAGATGACCTCCTGAACAGGGCATTGATAAAGAACACTTAATAAATTACCTGTAAAAACCCTTCCCAGGGAGACAATGGAACAGTGTAGCCCCCCCCCCCTTACCTTCCCTGGCATCCGCACTACTGACTACCTGTTCCCATCCACTGCTCCACCGTGAAGAGAGTGGGAAGAGCTGCTTTTCCCTCCATTGCTTGCAGGCACGCCTAATGACCTACATAATGAGCCTGGGCACAAGGGGCCTTCCTTCCCTTTTGTATATCCGTGAAAGTCATCATAATAGCTGATTTTTAGATAACTAAATTATTGACAACAAAGTTATGAATTTGCAAATCAAATTGTAAAACCTATTTAGAAGTTGGATGAATAAACAACAATATACAGAAATGCAAATTAATGACAAAAATCAATTAGCTCAATGTCACATTCCTGTAATTTCTCCTTCAGGACTCTGTGTGCTCTCCGGTAAAGCAGGAACTATATTATATGTCACATGGAAATATCCATCACAGATGCTCTGTCAGAAATAGTTGTTTCTGCCAGGAAATAACTCTCAGTTATTGAAAAAACAGTTCAGAAATTGTAAAATGTCATTAACTGGAACTCAGAGTAACACCAAGGTGAGAATATAATTATAAGCTGTGGTAGTCACTGCTACCTCAATATAGCATCCTTTCTCAGATTAATCATTCTTCTGTCACACTGTGGGAGGTGCTTTGGATGAACTGTGTTAACCCTACCCGTCAAGCTGATGTCTGGGGTCTTTGGAACGTTAACAGCATCCACAGAGGAAGTTTGCATTCAATAAGCTCACTCTTATCATCCTGATACCAATTATAAGGAAAGCAAATCTCAAATTTGCCTCCATCAAACATTTATTAACTAAACATTCACTAGCAAATTAGCACAGTATAAATTATGCAATATATATTAGGGATTCAGGATCCCAGTCTTCCTGTTCTGTCTGGTATTGAAAATGCCACCTTGCCACCAGGCAGTGTTGGCACATGCCTTTAATCCCAGCACTTGCGAGGCAGAGACAGGACAATCTCTGTGAGCTTGAGGCCAGCCTGGTCTACAAGAGCTAGTTCTAGCACAGGCACCAAAGCAACAAAGAGAATCCCTGTCTCAAAAAAAAAAAAAATGCCACGGTGCCTTAAACTTCATTGGGACAGTTATATCAAGGATCCAGAAGTAAGATCTGTTGTCCTGATGGCCACTATTCTTACTGGGCTTATTGGGCAGTAGAAGTTAGAGTTTACAGTTTGTTACGGCAACATTTAGAGTTTACTTGCTAAATGGGTGGACTTTCTAGTTTCTAAGACAAGGTTGATCTATTCATGTGGAATGGGTCTTCTGGAAGCCATTAATTTTATCCACAAAGGATTACTTATAGTATGCATATGGTCGTGATTTTATCTAAGCAGACACCAAGTTTTCCATTTAAGACTCATTTTGGTATCCAGGACAAAAATTGTCCAAGTTTTGTTTGTATCCCAAGGCTACAGTTCTGCCATAACTGTCTCTGGGCTAGAGGTTATGATGAAGGCTCTACAAGTCCAAAGTGAGAGTCCCAATTAGAGTTCTGGTGTTCTAGACATAACTTAATAGAATTTATTATATTTGTTGCACACACACACACACACACACACACACATATATATATATACATATATATATATATATGCACACACATAAAATCATTTCTATACCGAATTTGAAAGGTGACTCTGCCACACCAAAGGTGACAGATCTCCTTCGCTCCAGGAGTCATTTTCTTTCTGTTTGTTTCATTGTTACTCTGCAAATCTCCTCTTCTCTTGCTGAATTACAAACTCCTAAAGACAGATATGTGTTGGGTTTTTTTCTGTCACCTTCACATTTAAGCTTATATAAATATGTTCAATTGTTGTCTTGAATAAATAAACTCTTTACTGGAAATCTTAATTTGGGCTATATATTTGACATTTTTGCTTTCAACAAGTTATCTTATTTGGAACTCCTAACTGATGCTTTATCTCTCTCTCTCTCTCACACACACACACACACACACACACGCACACGCACACGCACACACACACACACACACACACAAAGATTATATGAGGAATTGTTCATTTTTCTGAAAAAATGATCTAGGCAACTATGGCATATGGCCAATACACCTCAACAATTGAACTATTCCTACTTGCCATTTAAGAGTGAAAACCAGGCCGGGCGGTGGTGGCGCACGCCTTTAATCCCAGCACTCGGGAGGCAGAGGCAGGCGGATCTCTGAGTTCGAGGCCAGCCTGGTCTACAAGAGCTAGCTCCAGGACAGGCTCTAGAAACTACAGGGAAACCCTGTCTCAAAAAAACCAAAAAAAAAAAAAAAAAAAAAAAAAAAAAAAAAGAGTGAAAACCACAAAGTGCTTCTCAGCCCGTCAAAGAACACATTCTCCGAACCATGTTGCTACCATCAGCAAATAGCTCTGAGTCATCTCAAATCAGTAGGTTATTATGTGTTGAATAAGACATACTGGAACCATGCTCCCACGGTTTGTCACCCTGCCGAACTTCCCATCGTTCTCACTCCAGTTTCTTCCTCTAGGGCATGTTACAAGACAGAGGTGAGACAGTATGCCATATTTATTTTAAGAAATCACTGATTGGGAGACTAAAATTGACATTTATGTCTACTTTTATAAAAAGATACATCATGGAATACCTACACATTATAGTACGTTGAGAGGGAATGACTCCTAAAAATCCCATGAAACTTTGCGAATCTAATAGTATTTTCTGTAGCTTTAACAGGAACCTGGAAGTGTTAGATTGTACTATACACAGACAGTCTGTTCCCAGAACACAATCAAATGGACATAGTGTGCAAATGATTCAACTTTTTACTGTGTCTATCTCCTCTTAGCTGTGAGCCAGGATCATCAAAGAAGATTCAGGTTAGACGTTTTGGAGTTTCCTGGTGCTGCTCCTAATCTTCTAAACGCACCCGTTATCACAGCAGTGTTTTTCAAAGCTGACTTCTCAAAAATCAACTTCTTGGATCATGTAAATTGCTCCTTTACCCCTAAAATGCCCCTCAAACAGCAATAAATGTCATATTCTGGGTCAGTCCTTGAACTATTTTCAGTTCCCAATCACTTGAAAAATTAGAGTCCTCAGATGTCCTTGAAAGTAGAATATCTAAAGCTCCAATTTTGGCTAAATAGGTAGGAATCTGCATGGCTAAGAAAGTGAACGAAAATGATGAAAAGTCTCCAATTTGTAAGGCTCTGAATTCTCCTGACATTCTGAATCATTGTTCTGCACTGTTCAGGAAGGTCAGCTTCAGTTACAGAGAGGTCAGAGGCTTGTATGGGTCTGGCTCTCTGCTGAATTAACTCCCTGTCTGATTTGCCTTCCAAGGTTATCTTCTGCCCCTTAATTTTTAAACTAAGGTATCGTGCATTAAACTATAGAAGACAAAGCAGTAAATGGGCTTTTCTGATGGGGAAAGAGAAAAAAGATTGACTGGTTTAAGAGTTTGTACTGAAATGTGGAAAATACAAGGATTGAGCACTGTTAAAAAAAAGTCTTAAGTCAGCCTAAGCATGTGCTGTATTGAGAATCCCAAACAGGCTACTAAAGAAAGAGGTGCTATGGGGTTATCAAAATTATTATCAAAAAGCTTTAAAAGGAGAAGATGTAGAAAGCAGGAACTCAAAGTTCTCACAAAGGGCAAATAAAATTGGCCTCTGAAAACCAGAAAACATTAAAACTACTGAGTCATCCCTTATGCTCTTGACTTTGTATCAATTGTGAAGTGCATTAAATAATTCAGCACAACGATAGCTAAAGTTTGGGAGCTTTTTAATAGTGTTCAGACATTTTTATACATTTCAATAGATATGAGACTTTCATTCTCATAATTTCAGTCACACTTTCCTGCCTCCAATTTGCTATGTTATGTGGGAGACAAAGTCAGTTCTATTTCCTGGGAGCTGCAGAACCTCATCTATCAGATGTACCAGAGCAAAATACAGGAAGCAAAGACACCAGGGAACCAAAAGAAGAGGCTGAACCCCATCAATACTCCCTGAGACAGGGACAGGCCCTGCTGGAGAAGAATTAACAGACGCTCTGTGTATTCTGTGCTTATCATTCAGGAATAGTCTATCTACAGACATTCTGTTGGTATTATTTCTGCATTTTGCTTACTTCAGAAGGTAGAAAATTACTCATATGAAAAACAAAAGTCTTAGGACCCTGAAATTTAGTGAAAGGAATGAAGAAAGTTAGTTACATTTAACAGAGCATGGTTTTCCTTTGTCCCATCTGTTCTAAACATTTAATGTTTATTAGTTCATATTATACCCCGGAAAACCTAGACTATATTATTATATCTATTTTATCTATGAGAAATGTGAGATTTTTGACAAATGAAGAAGCCTTACCTCGTATACAGTGGTCTGAAAATTGAGATTCATTCCAACAAAATCTATCAAATATCTAAATCAGTGGTGCCATTGATAACAGTGGGATTAAGACATGGCACATTATTTTATAAAAATGTAAAATAAGAACTAAGATGTGGAGAAGGAAGACCCTAATGATGATTCATAGAAGTCCCCCAACTCCCTAAAACATGAATAATAAAAATGATGTTGTGATAGCTGATCTTGATTTCAATTTCATAAGCAAGCAAACCTCCAAGGAGACACTCCAATACTTAGAGCACCGCTGAAAATTATTTCAATTGATTTATCTGCAGGGGGAAGTTGCACCCTAAATGTAGCTAGCATTATCAGCATGCACTGGATTCCAAGACCGAATAAAAAGGAGAAATTGTGAAGAACAGTTTTCTCTCTGCTTCCTGACTACAAAGGCACTGTGACCTTATTTATGTTCCTTCTGATGCAGCTGGAGCTGGTCTTGATGCCACCACGCCTTCCCCAGCATGATGGGTTCTGTCCTAAAACTATCAATCTTCTTTCTTAGTTGCTTTTGCCAGGAATCTTGTCAAAGCACCAAAGAAAGTCACTAATATAGATTAATTTGGTGAGAGAGAGAGAGAGAGAGAGAGAGAGAGAGAGAGAGAACCATTTTATGTACACACATATTCATATATGATGAGAAAATGCAAGAGGAGACAAAAATATTTAAGAAATTATATTAAGTGATTAGAAAGACCAAGTTCCAGAGTTAGTCATCAGGATTCTCCACCCCCAGGAAGCTGGGGGAGCAGTTCTTATCTGAGCTCAGGAGAGCTGATGGTGTGTATCCCAAACTGAAAGGAGGATGAGGCAGGCAGCTCATCAGTCGCACAGGGAGACAGAATCCTCCCTTCACCTATCTTTGTGTTCTCAGGAGATTCTCAGTGAGATGGAGTTGGAACAATCTACTGATTCAAATGCTACTCTCATCTGTAAACACTTACACAAGCACAGCCCAAAAGAATATTTAATCAAATACTAGCTACTACCACACACCTTCTGTCTTGGGGTCAGGCTTTAGATGGCTGTAGTCTGAAGAAATAGGGGTGCAAAAGACCCTGAACTCTATGTTCTCATCAGGATACCGGGGCAACCATGGTTCACGCTGTCTTCTTTAATAAAAAAAAAGGTTCAAAAACCTTTGCATCCTAAATATATTTGTCTTATGTTGAGATTATCATTCATTGAATGTGCAAAGTACAGCCCATTCGACACTTAAAATTAACTACTAAAGACATGACCAATTAAACGTTACTGATTCTCTATAACTTAGCAGGTATTGTTCCAATCCCTCCAGTCCTCCCTTGGGCTGACCAAACTGTCGATGACAATTATGAGTGCAGCCTCCCAGGAAACTTGCATGTGTCTGTGAAAGGGATAGCATTCACACCAAGAGAGGCAAAATCTTGACAATTTATTCTGAAATTCAGAAAAACATTTATAATATATTTTCCTACTTGCAGACTTTAAGAAACACCTTATTCAGATTATTGATTGAAGTGTACTTTAAATGGCCTCTGTGTTAATGTGGACTGCGAGTGAGAATAAGTTGGGTTTTTTTTTTTACTGATTTTTATTGAGCTCTACATTTTTCTCTGCTCCCCTCCCTGCCTCTCCCCTCCCCTTCAACCCTCTCCAAAGCTTTAAGGATATCTTCCAGGCAAAATATACAGGTCTCACTAACATAATCTAATAAGACAGTTAGTGCATTTTAGTCCACCTTGAGGTTAGACTCTAGTTTTATGTGGACAGAAGAAAGATGGGTAGAAAGAACTTCTAAGACTATGATCTCATCAGAGTACCAGGACAGCCATGGCTCCATGCTGTGTTCTCTAACAGTGAGATGTTTTCAAAGCACTTGTTTTTAATACCTTTCTTTTATAGATTACCATTCTTTTAATGTGCAAGGTAAAATCTAGTCCCATTTTCCTTTAAATTTTAGTTGCCAGGATGCAAAAGCTATTATAAGGTTTATTTATTACATAAATGTAATAACAACACAAAAAAGAAAAAGAAACATTTCTTAACTTTATTCCCTGTGTCCCTTATTAATTTATGTCCCTTAATTCTTTGTCCTTGGTTTTCTGTGCCTTGCCCTAACAAGATATGCTGGTCTTGGTTATATGTATTATATATTTACTATTTTGTCACTTGAGTTTGCCAATTGTGACAGCTGTCTTCTATATTACCATACACAGTTAGCATTTTAGTGGCAAGTGGTATTCACTTGGGGATTCATTTGCTATTAAAGGAGAGGATTGTGATTATATTTGTGCCAGTATATAAAATATGCAAATTCTTATGCGTATATTCCCAAATGTTTCGAGTATTTATATTGTTTCTGAAACTGACATTGGTACCTATATTTCTTTTTTCTTTTTCTTTTTTTATTTTTTTTTTGTTTTTTTTAGTTTCTAGAGCCTGTCCTGGAACTAGCTCTTGTAGACCAGGCTGGCGTCGAACTCAGAGATCCTCCTGCTTCTGCCTCCCGAGTGCTGAGATTAAAGGTGTGCGTCACCATGGCCCGGCTTTCTTTTTTATTTCTATGTATTACTTTATCTAATATTCTCAAACTTCCCTGAATGGTTGAGGGATTCACTTAATAAAAAGAAGATAAATAAACAAATGAGACTAAAAAAGCTCATGGTTTTGTACTCTGTTTTTCCTAAGGGACAAGAATGGTGACGGACAAAATGGGATGGTCATCAATATTATTATCAACTTGTGTCTCATTTGTATGCGATCCACTGATCTCCTATATTCTCATTCTACTCCAGAGGAGAAAGCTTTCCTTTTGAGAACAGTACATACTGCAACAGTGTTTTAAGGGATGGTTTTCTAGTCATTTGGTGTCTAATAAGATGTTTTTATGAGTAAAGATGTTGGAGCCCACAAAACTAAACATTGAATGCGCAGCTGGCAGACCAATAGGCAGATCCACAGGAAGTGTATGCGCACACATCCACGTGGAGCAACCCATTGCAGAGCTGCGGGAACACTTGCCTTTTGGAAAAGTCACTGTCATATCTATAGAAACCTTGTGAATCCATGATTCTTCCCTTCGAAATGGTATTCATTCCCAAAGCATCTCAACAATGTGACTTCTCCATGGGCAATGGAGTGACCTTGTTCTATTCCCCCACACCATGAGTCCTTGGAGCAATGGTATTCACTCTTTGTTCTAATAGTGAAATGTACATAGAGTCAGTCCCACAAAATTACCTGCCAACAGACCACATAGAAATTTCTGTAGGACACAGGCACTGAGCATGTCCCACCTTTGCTAACAAACAAATCTGGGTGTCCTCAAAGCTGGTTATCACCAAAAAGATCAAATGAGGAAAATGGGTGAATCCAGGATTCAGGGATGTTTAGTAATTTCATCTAATGGTTTGGAATGTCAGGTACTTCCTCTTGGATGCTGGCTCTTTCCTGAGTTGGGTCACCTGATCCAGAGTATTTCTTTGTCAGGTTCTACCTGCCCCTTTTGGGATTTTGATGTGCGTATTGTCATTGTCCTTGCCTACGGGATTTTCCAGCTATGTCTGTAAAAACTAGAAACCTCATGGAGATCCACCCTCTTACTCTCCTTCTTTCTTCTCCTTATTCTTCCCCTTACTCTTATTCTTATTCTTTCTCTTCTCTGTGCCCCCTTCACTTCATTTCCCCCCTATATGAAAAATAAAATGATGCCGAAGTAATGTACTTGAAATAGTTTTTTACCCCCAGATCCTTACCTGCCATAGACATCCAATTCTGAGCCCTGAGAGTACAGAGGCTGGTACTCAAGGCATCCAATAGACATACTCTTAAAACAACTTTCTACAATCACTAACATTTAGCTAAAATTTTATTCTATACAGCAATAAAATGATTCCTAATCACTTATTGCTATACCCATCATAGATCAGAGCATCATTCAGCCCTCATCAGAGAAGCTATATGCAGGAGATAGTAATTAGCACAGAAATTCTACAACCAGACAATGCAGAAAGAGTGAGAGACTTTGCAATTCTCAGGCACAAATGTGGGATGTATTCATCAACCCTTCCCTTAAAGGCTCAGGGATCTATGCAGAGAAGGCAGGAAGAAATCATGAACCAGGAGAGACTGATGACGCCAAGGTTTGAAGATTCAGCAGAAATGATACACACATAAACTCACAGATACTTAGGCAGCACATACAAGAAATACACAGATTCAATCCAGGAAGGACCCCAGTACTAAAAAAGGGAAGTGGGGAGAAGATATTACCCCCAGGAATCTAGTTGCCACTGAAAACTGCCTGCTAAGCAAGGTAAAATCTGCTTTCTCCAATGGAGCAATACTGGACATACCAACCACATTCCAAGGCAGGGAGGGCCCAATACCAAGGTATAGTTGGCCAGCACAAAACACATTCCATGTATGTTGTGTGAACTTTTTGTTTTGTTTGGTTTTTTTTTTTTTTACATGTTTTGTCTTATTGGATTCGGGTTTGTTCATTTGTATTTTTCTTTGTTTGTTTTTTGTTGTTTTGTTTTTTTGTGGGGAGAGAATATGAGGTTGAGTGGGTAAGGATGTAGGAAAGTTCTGAGAGGAACTGTGGAAGGGAACAACATGATCAAGGTATATTTTATGAAAAAAATAATTAAGAACATTTTACTTAAATTTTTGCTCTGGCTAAACTTCTATTATGTTGGACTGGATTAGAGTAGCTTCTGTAGTCATGACATTTAGGCATGTCTCAAAATATAACTCCAGGTTCTTCTGTACTATGCATTTCAGCATGTTTAGAGTTTATCCACACCACGAGAAAATATTCTTGCCAACTGTATAAATATATATGTATTTATGAAATTTTATTGGTTCTTTCTCATAACTGCCTTTCCTCCTGTGATTGCCTTATGTTCTTCCTTCCACTGTTAAGTATCTTTCCCTATATCTATTAAACATAGTTTAATAACTGTCATACTTATTAGCTTATTCTAAAATCTGGGCTATCTATGACCACATTGTTTTGTGTTTATTGTTGTTTATATTTTCTCCTCTCTTGATGAATGTTTATTCCTTCCAAGTACTATGCTATTTTTCTTTTCAGGAAACAACTACTTAGTTGTGAACTGCAAATTTTATCTCCTATACACTAGCTTGTATTTGTTTATTTTGTTTTTCTTCAACAGGTTTGTTTAGAGTCTGTCCACACATGAGGAGTTCAGGAATCTTCCAGAAACCCGAGCATAGTTTATACATAGAATTTTCTCCTTTCATTTTCAATGATTCTATTCAAGAATCTTGAACCCATTCTCTAATTCTTGAAGTCTGAAATCTTCAAAACTCTCTGAGTTTCAAGACTTTATAACTAGCACTTGCCTTCAGACTCAAAGACCAGGAAACTCTGCTTGTGAGGGAAGAAGGCTCTCTAAGGTTCCATCTGCTAATGTTCAATAACCCTCCTAGTCTCTCTGGCTCCCTTAGGTAGTTATGATTGCAAATACTGTAAAGGTGATAGGTGTCATCAATAAGACAATAAGTTAATAAGTTAATAAGACAATAAGTTAAGTATGGTTGAATATGAATTCTTCTGGCTTTTTCAAAAACAGAATCTCGCAAGATAAGTTGTCTTATCTTTAAAATAGAAAAAGAGGAGAAGGAGGAAGAAGAAGACACTAAGTTAAGTTGGTATAAAAGAAAGAAGTGAATCTGGGAGCATCTAGGAAAGATGATAAAATGTGATCAAAACACAATATATAAAGTTCTCAAAAGAAATAACATCTTTTCTTTAAAAAAAATCCTGAAGAATAAAATCAATATGCAGAAAGCCAAACCAAACCCATCACGTAAATATCCCTGAATATAAGACTACCCCAAATGAAAAACTAACTAAAGCTGATGCCACAGGGACAACTCAATGTCTGTTCATTAAGCAGCCTTCTGGTCCTGGGCATGCCCTTAAAGTTTCTGTAACAGCTCTACCACAGGCTCCAGTCATACAAACCTGAGCTCCTGCCAAGGTCTTCTGAGTCAGCCATCCTCTGCTAGTTTGTCCCACCCTCAACAAAAGTTTATATTCTCTCTCTTCACACAATTAGTCGCCCATTTTCTGCTGAGACAACTCTAAACTTTTTCCCAAGCCTTATTTTCTTTGTTCCCCACATAATGGCTAAATTAAGACAAATTCATGAATAAAACCTTGTCAGTGAAAACCGTTGCAGCAGTCTGCTTCCCAAAACATGTGATTTCAAGGAAGTCATTTACATCATGAAGGAATGGTGTCATCCACAATGGTTCAAACCCAAGATTTGACTTTAGCTGTGTAACATTGGACAAAGCATTTAGCATCGCTGCCTTAGAGCTTGCGCAGTAAGGGCATAACACAAAGCTACCTCAGAGGCTTGCTTTTGGATGCCTCAATAACCGCTAGCTGCAATCATCTTCATTGAGACCTTGCTTTTTTTCTGGGACTCATGGATAGAAGTCTGTCTGAAAGAGTAACAGTTCTCATGGAACAAACGATTAAAATTTAAAATTTGTTCACTGAGGCCAACAATAACTTTTCAGTCACATAAAAACATTTCATTTCTTGCTGGATAAAGTATATACTGTGTTCTTTCCATGCCAATCTGATTTTTATGTGAGAAATGATCACCTTCAATTCATCTATGGAAATGTTTGACCTTCCTTAAGGCTAAGCAAATATAAGACCTAACATAACACCTAGTCAACCCTAAAACCACGTTTTAGCTCACCTAAGTGATGAGCTCTGCTTTCTCAGTTTTCAAAAAAAAAAAAAAGCATTTATTTTATTGCTCTTTTTTCTGCTGGTTTTGTTTCTCCATTTACTACTCCTGGGAATTGAACTCAGAGCCTTTTGTCTGTAACTCTACTTCCCACAGTTCTTATTTGGGCTACTTGACAATAATAACTGGTATGGTTTTCCTTGAGTCTTTAGAAATATTTATACAAATTGTTAGCATTGAATTCAGTGATGAGTCAAGGCATGGGAAATATAACTGATCCACTGAGAGCCCAACTCTTGTCAGGGCCCTGAGCTCCATTCCCAGCACCCATGTCAAGCAGTTCACAACTCCCTGTGCTTTCAGTGTCAGGGGAACCCATGCTTTCTTCTGAACCCCAAAGATACCTGCACTCACATGTGTACAAACTTACACACACACACACACACATACACACACACATATAATTAAAAATAAAATAAGAAAATATGTATAACTCAATAGTTTTCTTCAGACAAAAGAAAGTTGAATACATTATATTTCTTTAAGTGACACCTAAATAACACTGTCTTTTTAAAAACAGAAAAAATTCTCTCTAGAGTATATTTTCAGAATTGGGAAACAGACAATTAAGTTTTAATTTATAAGTAATGGCATATCTTAAATTCCAAATTTAGCCGCATGGCCCCTTTGAAACAGCACAATCCATAGCCAGCAAAAACTGCTTAGTGGTGGATATCAACACCTTGTCTCCTGGGACCTGAGTAGGTGCAGTAAATAGTACTGTGAACGAGTCTCTAGGTGCCTAGGAACCATCTGTGCACAGTGGTATAAATGACAAACCAAGTCATTTCATCTGTCGTCCCAGAAGTCAACCTCCTACATCAGAGAGCAAGACATACACAGAAGCTGAGTTTCTTTCTCCTGGGTTGGCAGAGGCATCGCCTTTCCATCTGACTCGGAGCAAAAAAGATCTTGGGAGTACATTAGGTCTGCCTGTTCTGCAGAGCTTGTTCCCGCAGCAGGGGGCGGGGTGATTCTCTGAGGCTGCCCTTCCAAGCTGTTTCCACAACACCCATCTGGAACTGTTTACATGGGGGCAAACCTTCCTGGTTTGCTTCTCTACATGACTGCTTGTAAGCTACCTTAGCTAATGCTATTTTGTGGATGCAGGTAAATAAAAGCAGACAACTGTAGTGAGTGGAGAGGAGGCAAAACATGGATTTTTTTGCAAGTCCAATGTAATGTCTCGCAGGTCTCACAGATGCACAAGTGAGTTTCTAGTCCACAGACTGCCTTGGAGCACTGAAGGCACCACAAGGTGGGCACCAACCTGGGCCTGCTGTGGGTCAGTTGGCAGCGGCTATCTTCCCACATCTAGATCTTGACTTTGTCATTTTCTAAACCAGTAGATTGTCCTAAGTTCTCAAAGGCCAGGTTATCTCTAAGTCAAATAACCTCTTATTTTTCCAAGTTCACTCATACCGTAGGCAGAATTCATTTCCTGGCTGTGATAAGACTGAACATCTCATTTTCCAGTGCTCAGTCGCTGCAGACAGCTCAGTTCAAGAGGCCATCTTAGCACGTCTATTGTTGTCCTTGGTCAACTCATGGTTAGACAGACAAACTGGAGAGGCCTTGTGGTTACAGCTTTCGACATTACTAAGAGGCACAAACTCACAGCAAAATTCCTGATTCTTTGGTTTTTGAAAACTTTCCATCTCCTTTTTCTGCAATGATCACTGAGCCCTAAGTGCAGAAATGGTCTTACAGATATATCCCTTGGGACTGGGTTCCACAGCTCTGCATTTTGGTTGGCTGTGACTTTCTATAATGACCTTATCTGTTGCAAAAAGAAGTTTCCTTGATGACAGATAAGAACCACACTTATCTGTGATTATAAAGAGACAGTAATTTTCATTTTCTTTACATATTTTACTTTGCTATCTCTCATGTTTATAAACATTACTTTAAAGGTGTAGACTTTTCTGTATAATCTTAAATTTTCCCTTTATTGACTATCTGATATAAGGACAAATGAGTTAGCTTAAGTTTTGTCACATTTAAATAGGTATGATGACAGTACACTAATCCTCTGCGAGTGGGAGATTTGAGATTTGATGACCTAAAGTATTATAAGTATTATAACAGTGTTCAGCACTTGTCAATGCCCAATATTTCTTATATTGACAGTGTGATACTCTCATACCAAACCATTTTGTTGGCCAGTTTGATAAGTATGGAATTTATAAATAGATTGTAAATTTTCTTTGATTCTTCTATAAATAATGACCATTACTTTTACATCTTTTTTGAATTCTTAACATCTTAGCTGTTATAGTTTATAATGTCTGACCAGGACTTTTTTATATGACTAATTACCACAGATATTTTGCCTTTCTCCTGAATTTAATGAAAATATTTCTAATATTTATGCAATTTATGAAGATAAAATTGAAATTATTTAATCACGTAAGGAAAAAACTTCCTATTTTATATAGTCTCAAGAAAGTGAGTTATCAATTGTCCTTTTTATACTATTTCTGTAACTATTTCTATAACATCTATTTCTTAAAATTTAAGAAATGTAATTTATAAAATGAGACTTATTATTATTGAGACGTATTCTTTCCTAGGCTATATAGCAGTATAGTTTAAAACTATGGAATATTTTTATGCTTCATTTATTTCTCTTTCCAATCTCTTCTTGAGTCTAGGTTTAAATAATTTGAGTTTAAACTAATTTTTGAGACTGTATAAAATAAGGCATTACTTTGGCTAGGAACCTCACTTAGAAAGTCTTAAATCTTAGAAAGACCTGAGTCTCAAAAAGTCAAAAAATGCATACATACATACATACACACATACATACATACATACACACACACACACCATGAAGTTGTGTTTACATTGACCACATCTATGCATGGGCCCACAAGTCCCAGAGATATATACAGAAGAGAGGATGGAAAGATTGTAAGAACCAGAGGTGATGGATAACTTCAAGGGAATAACATTTTCCAGACAGACAAGTACAGAAACACTTGCAAACTCACAGAGACTGCAACAGCAGGCCCAAGACCTGAACAAGCTCATGCCAGACAACATCACAGCATGAGAGAAGAGGAAAGGGCACAAAGTCCCACACCTAGACAAGAAGCTAAGGAAGATATGTGCAGCTGATAGCTGATGGAAGAGGGGAAATCAGTTTTCTTTCATGGAGTGAGACTAGTTATGTCAAGTAAACTCCAATGTCAGCTAATACGTTTCTACGTTGTATAATATACGTCATCAGAGCTTCAGTTCTTTTACCTGGAAACTGTGTGACTTTGAGCATGTCACTTTCTAAATTGTGGTGTCATCATCTGTAAAACTGAATAGAAAATTGTGTCTAAGCTTTAAACATGCACATTTTTGACCATCACTTCAAATCAGTTGTTTTTTTTTTTTATTAAGGAAAACATTTTACTAAATCTTGACTCTTGAACTGTTGAAGGAAACATTTTCATAATGTTTTTATTCATAAAGTACATTAAAATGCTGAGAGAAATGGTTTTCTATGACCCTGGGATTACACTTTACATTGCATTTAAACTTAAAGCTGAGTTTGCCGCTAATTTATTGGGAATGAAAGTAGACATCTGCTCATCCTAAAGATCAGTTTATAGTAACAAGAATGCCTAAGTCCGTTGGTTAAAAAGATGCTGTTGACATACTGTCTAAATGTACCCTAGTTGCATGAACTCTAATCATCTGGGTTTTATTCTGTTTTTCTTCTTGAACAAAAGATGTTTGAGAGCAGCAATTGTTATATATATTACCAGAATTTAATAATAGCTACGTGAAATGATGTTGGTCTAGTTGTTTCTGTTGGCTAATCTAAGATTGTATCTTAAATCTTATCAGGTTATCTAGCAAGAACCTTTTTAAAATAACCCATTATTACCTGATTTTACATATGAAAACATTAAAGGAAAAGCAGACTACATAATTGGTTCATTAAGACAAAGTGGCAGAATCAGGGTTCTTTTTAAAGTTTTATTTTTTAAAACCTAACTTCAACCCCTAAGTTTTTAATCACCATAGCATCAACCTTTATTGTATATTATGGTAGGTAGTGTGGGTGAAATTACATTCATTGACAATCATGAGAAGGTAATAGAAATATCTTCTTTAAAGGAAACACTCTGCATGGTAACGAATAAAGATGGCATAAGTCATGGTTAGGAAAACGTGGGACATGATAGCTTGATTCTAGCCCAGAACATCTGTGAATATTCTTTAGGAAAAAAAGTCCCTAAAGCATTCCCAGATCATCTGTTCTTTCCAAGTGTGAAAATGACCCTGTGTCCATGGTGTAGAGTTAATAGTGATTCCTCTACAAAAAAGTGTCAAGTGCACCAAAGTTGTCAAGAGGATGGATTACAGGCAGTGATTTAGTGACAGAGTGTGGTGCTCAGAATGGCAGAAGACATGATGAGTGAATAAGAACTGGGTGCCAGAAGTTCATGAAATCCTCTCCTGCTCATGATGAAAAGGCCACGTTATTCTTTTTCTTTTCCATGTATCCGAATCTCTCCAGTTCTCCAAGTGGGAAAACTACTTCTGTATTATAAAACTCCCTGAGAGTTTTCTAACATAAATCACAAGAAAAATGAAAATTGTAGAGCAATACACTATATAGCTCATCAGAAAATCCCACAAATGAAGATGGATCATTGTTTTTGAGTTTACTAGTTATTCTTTGAATACCTTTCATGTTCTCACTAAAATATAGGTTCCATGAGGCTGGACATACTCCCCATGGAAGCCTGTTTCCTCCTGTCTTCCAAAACAAGCTCAGATCCTCCCCACACACATAGATATCTCCTGAAAACTGAAAGAAACTGTTGGGGCAGCTGGCCCAATCCCTGCGTTCAGGGGCGTGGCTGCTCCAGCGGGGTAGCCATGCCCCTTAAATAGGATTGGGGAGCCGGAAGGCAGCCTGTTCGTTTGCCCCGCGGTCACTCCGCTGGACCCTTGGTTCTGTAAGTTCCCTTATCTCCCTTTGTATTAAACTTGAATAATTATAAAAGGACTATTTTTGGTTATTTCCAATCTTCGCCGCATCATCTGGCGCCCAACGTGGGGCACGAACCCACGACCCTGAGATTAAGAGTCTCACGCTCTACCGACTGAGCTAGCTAATTATGATGAACACACTCTATCCATATGTACTACCGCAGCCTTGAAGGCTTGGGACAGGGTTCAAGACCCAAGACAGAGAACGGAATCATATATCAGAGTTAAACAAGATCCGAGAGAACCATTTGTGGACTTTTTACATAGACTAACTAAAGCTGTACACATAGGGATATCTGACCCAGAGGCAAGGCAGGTAATAATTGAGTCCTTGGCTTATGAGAATGCCAATGTAGAGTGCAAAAGGGTATTGACGCCCCTAAAGATCAGATCAGCACCCCTGGAGGAATGGGTCTTACATACAATGAATATTGAATCGAATGAGCTTCACGCCCATCACGCCCATCACGCCCATCACGCCGATAAGTGGGTAGAAGATGCCATTGCCAACGGTACAAGAAGATATCAGAATACCAAATGTTTTAATTGTGGCAGAATAGGACATATGAAACGGAATTGCAGACAAAGGACTTACAGAAATAATAATAATAATAATGCCTTTGCCAGGAATAACAGGAATAGAAGGCCTCAGCCTTCAGGGTTATGTAGGAGATGTGGGAAAGGCAGACATTGGGACAGCGAATGCAAATCATCAAGAGATAGGCAAGGAAATCCGTTGCAGGCGGGAAACGCCATGGGGGGCCTCTCGCAGGCCCCCATGGCGAATGTGGTCCAGTCATTTCCCGTTACAACGGAGAACATGCCTTGTCAGGACAATTAGAAATCCCCATGTCTGCTGTTGGAAGCGAAAATAGCCCAAGAGATGAATTACGTGTATTTTGGCAAACTTCTATAAGTGATCAAAGACCAAAGTTAAGAGTGTGTGTAAATGGCATTTTCATTACTGGCCTGCTGGACACAGGAGCGGATGTTAGTATCATTACTCCAGAATCTTGGCATCCGTATTGGCCACTACAGGATGTAAATGTTCGACTTTTGGGAATTGGGACCCTATCTCGAGTAAGGCAAAGCACTAGATGGGTCGAATGCATCGGTCCTGAGGGACAGATAGGAAAATTAAGGCCATATGTAGCTAATATTGCAGTAAATTTATGGGGTCGTGACCTATTGCAGCAATGGAATACTCAAATTAACATTCCTGCTGCCTCTAGAGCATATATTTCTGAGGAAAACATCAAAAGGTATTACAGATGGCGAAAACCAGCCATTCGGGCTGTACAAGAACACAAACCAATGGATGCCCCTCCAGAACCACCAACGGCCCTACCTCTAAAATGGTTGACTGAGAAACCGATATGGACAAAACAATGGCCTTTATCTGAGGAAAAGTTGCAAGCTTTAGAACAGCTAGTACAAGAGCAATTGGATGCTCGACATATAGAAGAATCTACCAGCCCTTGGAATTCTCCTGTATTTGTGGTTAAGAAAAAATCTGGTAAATGGAGAATGGTGACGGATCTCAGAGCTATAAACAGGATTATTCAACCTATGGGCTCTCTGCAATCTGGACTTCCTTTGCCTTCTCTATTACCAAAAGGATGGCCTCTCATAGTTATTGATTTGAAGGACTGTTTCTTCACAATACCTTTACAAGAAAAGGATAGAGAAAAGTTTGCCTTCACTGTACCTACTTATAATAACTCTCAACCTACCAAGAGATACCAGTGGACCGTCCTCCCACAGGGCATGTTGAACTCTCCTACCCTGTGCCAATACTTTGTGAATCAACCATTACAAATAATACGCAAGATGTTTCCCAAATCCGTTGTTTATCATTATGTCGACGACATATTATTGTCTGACTCAGACATGGATACCTTAGAGAAACTGTTTGAAGTGGTAAAAACAGTTCTACCTAAATGGGGATTACAGATTGCTCCCGAGAAAATTCAGAGAGGAGATTCTGTTGATTATCTAGGTTATAGAATAGGTTTGCAAAAATTAAGACACAAAAGGCACAAATTAGGAGAGATCAGCTGCATACTCTTAATGACTTTCAAAGGTTGTTGGGAGACATTTCCAGCCTTCGACCGGCTGTTGGGATAACACCTGATATGATAGTTCACTTAAACAAAACCTTAGATGGAGAAAGAGACCTAAACAGTCCCAGAGAATTAACAGCTGAAGCAGAAAAAGAACTGACAATGATTGAAGAAAGATTGCAAGAAGCACATGTGGATAGGGTGAATCCAGAACTCAGTAGTATTCTCGTTATATTGCCATCAAAAATTTCTCCTACAGGAATTCTAATGCAAAGAGATGATATTATTTTAGAGTGGCTCTTTCTACCTCATAAGCCAAGTAAGAAATTAAAAACCTATGTGGAAAAGGTTTCTGAACTAATCATAAAAGGTAAATTGAGACTTCGCCAACTAGCAGGCATAGACCCAGCAGAAATCATAGTGCCTTTCACCGCTGATGAGATACGAAAATTGTGGGAAGATAATGAACCATGGCAAAGAGCTTGTGCTAATTTTTTAGGAGAAATTAATAACAACTATCCAAAAAGCAAAAGGCTTAACTTTATAAAGAGAACTTCTTGGATTCTTCCTCGAATTGTCCGTGATGCTCCGATAACTGGAGCCCGCACGTTTTATACTGATGCTAATAAATCAGGGAAGGCAGGCTACAAATCAGAAGACTTGAGTAAGGTGGAACAAAGTCCTTATGATTCTGTCCAAAAGGCAGAGTTATTTGCCATTCTTATGGTGCTAAGGGATTTTAAGGAACCTCTTAACATTGTTACTGACTCACAATATGCAGAAAGAGTTATTTTACATATTGAAACTGCCGAATTCATACCTGATGATACTGAGCTAACCTCATTGTTTATCCAGGTACAAGAAATGATCAGGAACAGACTTTGCCCTATGTATATAACACACATCCGATCCCATACGGGTCTGCCAGGTCCTTTAGCACGTGGCAATGAAGATATTGATCAGCTATTGATTGGTAGTGTGCTGCAGGCTTCCGAATTTCATGAAAAGCATCATGTCAATAGCAAAGGCTTGAAAAAAGAGTTTTCTATTACATGGCAACAAGCTAAGGAGATTGTAAAGAAATGCCCTACTTGCTCTTTCTATAACCAAGCACCACTGCCTGCAGGGACTAATCCAAAGGGCACCAAAAGGAATGAAATTTGGCAGATGGATGTGTTCCATTTTGCAGAATTTGGAAAATTAAAATATGTACATCATACCATTGACACTTATTCAGGATTCCAATGGGCAACTGCTTTAAGCTCAGAAAAGGCCGATTCAGTAATCACTCACTTATTAGAAGTCATGGCCATCATGGGTATACCTGCGCAAATAAAGACGGATAATGGTCCAGCTTATGTCTCTAGAAAAATGAAACGGTTTTTTGCCTATTACAATATTAAGCATGTTACAGGCATACCCTACAATCCTACAGGTCAAGCAGTCATTGAAAGATCAAATAGGACGATAAAGGAAATGTTAAACAAGCAAAAGGGGGTGGAGAATACCCCCAGAAATAGATTACATAATGCTTTACTAACTTTGAATTTTCTCAACGCTAATGAAAAGGGGACAACGGCTGCAGAGAGACATTGGATAATGGAAAAGTCTGTTGAATTAAATCAACCAGTTTATTTCAAGGATGTGCTAACCTCACAATGGAAGCCAGGGGATGTGCTGCGTTGGGGAAGGGGTTTTGCTCTTGTCTCCACAGGAGAAGAAAAATCGTGGATACCATCAAAATTAATAAAGGTTCGGTTTGAAGAGGAGAACCCCCTTGGAAAAGAAAAATAACAATTCATGCACAAGGATGGTGACCATACTGATGGTAAGAAACATATAGTACGGGGGCAGGGTTTTTTTCTTATCCCCACAGGAAGACACTCACCTTCAAAGGACCTGAGGGACCCTGCATACCTTGAATATTGATGAATTGGAGCCAATTGCAACCCAACAAGGATCAGCATTAACATTGGGTAAGCTCGGTGAGTATAGAAAACAATTTTTGTATGTGTGTCAATATGCATTTCTTCATAGATATTCAGAGCTGGTTTCTTGGAGTTGGACTCTGGCCCAGTCCCTCTCCAATTCCAACCTTGTTTATAAGAGATTTCTCAGAGTTTCTGTCTCAGGTTAGGAGTAATATTATGAGACAGAATATTAATAACAATAATGTTGATAATGGTACCAATATATTTGCCTTCTTTGCCTTCATTCATATCTATGGTTGTTTTTAATGCACCTTTCATTGAAGATATGCACGTATACGTCTGTATGTGTCCTTGTAGATAATGCTTATCTCTCTCACAACAAACGACAAAAATTTTTTTTCTTCAGTAATCTTTGCAGTTTCCAGGATGAAGACGGGGCCCCGCAACATCAACTCCAACTAGTTATTATGACGTCATGTTTTAGTAGCGCTAATATTTGGCCTGTTTTTTGGTACCAATTGCACAGAACACTTTTGAATGGTGCACATTTTTGACAACGTTCTGGCCTCATTTTTCAAAAAAAAAAAAAAAAAAAAAAAAAAAAAATTCAGAGGCTGGACACATTTTTCCTAGACGAAATGTTACCCTGGGTATTCTACCATCATTTGCTTTCACAGGAACCCCTGGGAAGAAAAGTCGCCCCTATGTCAGCTGGAAGCAATCTTGGATGACGACGCCCCCCCCCCCAATAAAGTTTACCCTCGGATTTAGGGACACTAATTGGTGGCTGGTATAGGGTGGTCGGGTTGTGGAAGGCTTTATATGGACTCAGGGGTATAATTTATCTGTATATCTATATGTATTAAAAAAAAAGGGGGGGGGAGGGAGGGATTAACTGGTGATCTGAAGGAATAATTGATTTTTGTGAGTTATTGTTTTTCTTTTTTTTAAAAAAAAAAAAACTATATGAGTGTTGATTCTTGTATATTGATATATTGAACATTATATGAGAGTATGATACCACCTCTGTTTGAAACAATTGTTATATTGACATTGTTTACTATATTGCAATGTACATCTCTACCTCTGATATTATTTATGTAATGACATTGTTTACCATATTGCACTGTACATTTCTACCTCAGATATTATTTATGTAAGGACCCTGTTTACATTTGGAAATCATTGTCTTCATTTTTTGCACAGTCGTCTATTCTATTAGTCATACAGTTACATAAGTGTTGAGAATTATATGTTGGTCATATTTATATTTAGGACAATCAGGTTTTTTAGACACATAGAGGTTGTATTTAGTATAGATAGCATAATCTTCAACCTCTTTGAAGAACTGTAGAACATGGCCTTTAATCTAACCTACAGTTTTGTATTTTTGAGACACAATCACTCCTGGCAACAATGCTCTACTCCCGAGAGAACGTTGAGCACCAAAGACACTCCACTGGGAGTTTGTCTTCTACTTGGCAGAACTGGCCTTGGGGCAAAGAAAAGCCCATACCTCCATTACTGACTAAAGTACAAAATATCCATAAGTGGATAAAACAGAATTGTCTTATCTTGCCAAGACAGGATAGGATAGTTCTACTAAAGGTTCCTTGCCATTGTATAATGGTATGTCAGGTTTTTTCAGGCCTCAGCCAAAGTTGGTTGCCTCAACATTGCTATCAAGACTTCGTGTGGTTGCCCAGGTAGTCAATTGTCTCTGTCTTCTGTTGCACATTTTGGAAGTTTCTCGTTTGTGCTTCCTGGTTGCTTTGGTAATTTTACTCTCCTTCTCAGATCTTTGATGGGGTTGAAGATTAGATAATGGTAGCTACCTTCTAGATTATTTAGACTTCTCAAAGTAGAGTGATTAGAAAAATTCTTCGTTATATACTTCTCGCCTGATATTGTTTACTTTTTGTAATTTTATATGATCAGTTCCCATTGTATATAGTTGTATTTGGTTTCTGAATCTGTCTTATTTAGACAAAAAAGGGGAGATGTTGGGGCAGCTGGCCCAATCCCTGCGTTCAGGGGCGTGGCTGCTCCAGCGGGGTAGCCATGCCCCTTAAATAGGATTGGGGAGCCGGAAGGCAGCCCGTTCGTTTGCCCCGCGGTCACTCCGCTGGACCCTTGGTTCTGTAAGTTCCCTTATCTCCCTTTGTATTAAACTTGAATAATTATAAAAGGACTATTTTTGGTTATTTCCAATCTTCGCCGCATCAAGAAACTAAAGTGCTTTTTAATTTACTTTTCCAGAATTGCCATTAAGGAAGCTTTTATTAAATTTTTGTTACATTACTTGATTTGCCCTTTTAATTAAGAAACTCACAATGATTACATCATTACTTGGCTGTAAGAACTGTGACTTAATTGGAGAATAAATGTCAAAAAAATGTTCTCACAAATAATTCAAAACAAAAAGACTTTAAGGCTCAATAAAATTTAGAATTCCTTTGGAGGATAGAATAAAAACAATTACTTTAGTGCTTTATAAAGGAATTCATATAAAAACAATGCATTCTTTTTAATTAAATAATATCTCCTTAAAATAGATTGTACAATATACCAAAAAAAAAACCAATGTGTGAATTCAGAATATCTCAATAAAGCAAAGAAAATGAATTTGAAATGTTAGGGCTATATCCATTTTCTGGGACACCAAAGGGAATGTTGGGGGCATACCCATTATCTAGGACACCAAATGGTTTTGCTGTTTGAAAATGGCATGATCCTTTTTATTTAATCTGCTCACAAGATCACATATACTTGCATCAAAATTGTAAGGTACTAGCACATAATTATCTTTATTTGTATATCCTGGAACTCCCACCTTCATAAAAAATGCCAATAAATATACATGCCTCAAGCCCACATTTAACACTCAGAAGCTCAATCAGGTCACAGAAGATGCCCACTCCTTGCATGGCTATCCTGATTTTTCTCTTCTTAAAATCATGAGAAACACATGAAACACACCTAAGCAGAAATCTCCAGCTGATAGTTCCCATGAAGTTATGAAGTGTTTATAGCTACTGGATTTGTTATAATGAAGAAGACTGTCCATTTTAGAAAGGTCACTGCTGTGGGACAATGCTCTTATACCCTGGAAAGATTCATCACTCGTATTAGTTTAATAAAACACTGATTGACCAGTAGCTAGGCAAGAAGTATAAGTAAGGTGACCAGACTAAGAGAAATCTGGGAAGAAAAGAACACAAAGAGTCAGTCACCAGCCAGATGCAGAAGAAGCAAGATGAGAATGCTTTGTGAGAAAAGGTACCAAGCCAGGTGGCTAGACATAGATAAGAATTATGGGTTAATTTAAGTTGTAAGAGCTAGTTAATAATAAGCTTGATTGTTATTAATTATGATAGTTTATAATTAATATAAGCTTCTGTGTGTTTCTTTAGGACTGAACAGCTGCAGGACCAGGTAGGACAGAAGCTTCCATTTACAAATGGCATCCAAAGTTTGGCTACTACAACCACATAAAACCTGAGAGAACTTGGGAACAAATTCTAGACACAAAAGAACAGAGCATGGCTTCTTGATAGCAACATTTTCCCATATGGGCTCTGTTTTCTAGAGGCAAGCAGAAGCATGACTCCTTTAAGAAAGGCTTCCTGATCCTGCCACCAAACACTTAAGTAGCGTTTAAGAACAGACTGCAGTGTGCTTGTTGGTAATGGCATGGACCTAGAAACTCCACAGAGTTTTGGCAATAAACGTGGTTCCCGCATTTCTAATGGCTCCCTTCATGCTAATGAAGCTAGACACTCAGTAAACTAAGGAATGGGGAAAAGTCAGACACCAAAGCCACAGCTTTAATCCCAACCATGCCACTTAGCAGATTAAAGACTCATGCTCAGAAAAAAATAGAGATTTATGGTATAGACAGATTCAGATAGGGAAAAAACTCTAAACAGTTTATGGTGTGTTTAAAAATATACATAGGTTTAGGAGAGAAAAGGAAACAGGGTAGAGGAACTTATTGGAAAATGAAATAGAGTAGCTGGGCCTGCTGGCACACAATTTAACTCCAATACTTGAGAGGCAGAGGCAGGTAGAGCTCTGTGAATTTGAGGCCTGCCTGGTCTACAGAGTGAGATCCAGGGCAGCCATAGATACACAAAAATACCTTGCCTCAAAAAACAAAAATTAAAAATAAAATCATAAATAAAAGAAATGGAGCTTTATAACAGCCACATAAAGATGCAAAAATCACAGAGAGTCTGGATACTGTATGTTATTGTGTTGTCTTTGAATTGTTTGATGGTTGAGGAAGGAGCAACAGCTACTAAAAGATATTTGACTATAAATGCTGCTGAATTCATCCAACCTATATATTTTGAAAATGCCTTGACTTCAAAATTTAAGTCAAACGATACGTCACTTTGGAGAGGAGGTTTTTCTTTTGTTTCCACAGGAAATGAGAGGCTGTGAATTAATTCTTGGTTAAGAAAAATAAGGTTTGCTCAAGGAAGATCCTCTGAAATATCTCTAATGGGAATGGATAGCCCAGTTGATCTAATGTAGCAGAGCACCTCTGTTGCAGTTTCCTCTGAGTTCTGCATCCCTAGCAGCCTCAAGAATACTGTCTGAAGCCGGGTGGTGGTGGCGCACACCTTTAATCCCAGCACTCAGGAGGCAGAGGCAGGCGGATCTCTGAGTTCAAGGCCAGCCTGGTCTACAGGAGCTAGTTCCAGGACAGGCTCTAGAAACTACAGGGAAACCCTGTCTTGAAAAACCAAAAAAAAAAAAAAAAAAAAAAAGGAATACTGTCTGAGATGATCCAGGCTCACAGAATACTCTAGTTAGTACTTGACCATAATCCTACGTTTTCTTTTTTTTTTTTTTTTTTTTTTTTTTTTTTTTTTTTTTTTTTGGTTTTTTCGAGACAGGGTTTCTCTGTGGCTTTGGAGCCTGTCCTGGAACTAGCTCTTGTAGACCAGGCTGGTCTCGAACTCACAGAGATCCGCCTGCCTCTGCCTCCCGAGTGCAATCCTACGTTTTCATTTGGTCCCCATAAGATTATCAGTACACCCAACCAACAGGAAGTATTCTAGAACACCATGCCAACATTCCCCTAAAAAATGGATTATGGATGTTTTCTTCCTTTAGAGTATTAGTTAATAGGTGTTATGGATAATGGTCAGGAGAAAAGGTAAAAAAAAAAAAAAAAAAAAAAAAGAAAGAAAAAGACTTTAAGAGTTTTTGTCTTTTTTTGAGACAGGGTTTCTCTGTAGCTTTGGAGTTTTTGTTTTTAAAAGAAACAAAGAAATGTGGTGGGATAATGTTTTTATACACTGTAAAGAATTGCCACTCATATTAGTTTAATAAAATGTTGATTGGCCAGTAGCCAGGCAGGAAATATAAGAGGGATGAACAGACTAAGAGGATTCTGGGAAGAGGAAAGGCAGAGTCAGTAACAAGCCAGAAGCAGAGGAAATGAGGTGAGAATGCCTTACTGAGGCAGGTGGTTAACATAGATAAGAATTATGGGTTAATTTAAATTGTAAGAGCTAGTTAGTAAAAAGCCTGAACTAATAGGCCAAACAGTTTATAATTAATATAAGCTTCTGTGTGTTTCTTTGGGACTGAATGGCTGTAGGACTCTGCAGGACAGAAACTTCCATCTACAGCCTACCTTCAATTTATTCTCTCTTCTTGTTCTTAATAACAGTTAAAGTATTGTTTACATATAGAAATCCAGATTCTTCAGAATACCAAAGTGATTTTTAACTAAAAAACATATTACTTAGGGAAAGTTTGCCATTTCTAAGGTACCAAAGTCCACTGTGTCTCTCTTAGGTAATGATGGGACACAAGCCAGATGCATGATGAATGCCAGGAAATTCAGAGCAGTTGATTTGAGAAGCCTGTTGTAATATATGTCTTGTCAAGCCACATAGTCAAGAGGCTACATGCACCAAGGTGCTGTACTAATAGAGTAAGCATTCATGTATCAGCAGGAAGCATTATGAAGTGACCTATGGATAGAGTGCATCATCTAGTGACAAGCAATGCAAGGATATGATAGGACTGCTGAAATATTCTTATGTCTTCATAGAATTGGGTCTGCAACTGAGCAAAGATAAGACAACTCAGTGCATTAACAATGATTTCTCAAAGGGATTGAAGAAAGATAAGCTTGATGTTCTTCTGTGTCCATTTCTTTACTTATAAATTATTAGCAAAACAAATGAGAATTATCTTGAGAGTCAGCAGGATAGAGTGGGGAGTTGAAGTGACAGCACATTCAAATGTTCTTGTCCAAGTCCTTTCCTGAAGTACTGACCAGATACATGTTTGTAAGAAAGCTGCTCACACACTGTGTGCAAAAATGGCTTTGCTCACAAAGCACTAATAATGATAAACTGGTTTCAGTCTCTCAACCTTGTTGTAAGAATTTAGTAAGTTAAAATAGACAACATATTTAAAAGAATACTGGGTGACAGAAAATGAAGCATTTTATCAATACTAAAGGAGTCTTAAGGACCTCTTCTAACTATGACCCACATCTTTCATGGTGAATGTCAGATCCTGAATCAAAACTAACCTCCCCAATTTGGAAAATAGATCATATTATGTTTTAATTCTTAATGTTCTATATATTTCTTTAAAAGATAGCAAAGTTGCATAAGACACAGTCCTTAGATACAGGCTTGAACCTACCTTGGGATAATTGGTTAGCACAGATCAAAAACATCAAAAATGGGATGAGGATATCTCACTTGAATGTCAGTAAAACTACTAATTATGTGTGTAGTCTTAGGCAAGGTGTTTGCTTTCCCTGAGTCTTCTTAGCTTCTTCATCTGCATTATTTTACATTCTGAACTTAGTTTTTATCTCCTCTACTTCTTGACTAGTAAGATGAGTAGAAACGTGTGACCCGCTGAGGTAACACCATGCAGGGAATGTTTTAAACTAGTATTTTGATGTGGGATTTCCCTCTGTACGCTTGAATACTGTTAATGAATAAAGATACTGCTTTGGACCCATAGCAGGGCAGAACTTAGCTAGGAAGAGAAAACTAAACTGAATGCTGGGTGGAAGAAGGTGGAGTCCTAGAGAAACCATGGAGCCACTGGTAGAGACAGATGCTGGGAACTTTACCTGGTAAGCCACAGCCACATGGTAATACACAGATGAATAGAAATGCATTAAATTAATATATAAGAATTAGTCAATAAGAAGCTAGAGCTAATGGGCCAAGCAGTGATTTAAATAATATAGTTTCTGTGTGATTATTTCAAGTCTGAGCAGCTGAGAACAAACAAGAGGCTTCCCTCCAACAGTATTTCCATGCAAAATACCTTAGAACTATAAAAGTTGATTCTGAAAACAGTTTTGTATTAGGAGAAATTCCTCTCTCTAGTTTAGAATTTGAATGACTGACACTTTGGAAGTTTATGTAGCTCTCATCAAAATGAGAGTGCAAAGGGGAGCAATTGAGCACCTGCTAAGTGGATATGAAATGAGTTGCCTAGTCAAAGTGGGATTTAAATGACTTCTTGTCTTTGCCAGTAGCCTATATTTATCTGCACAAGATCAATGGATGCAAATGTCAATGTAGATGGAGGACACAATCTCCATGCCCCACCCCTTACTGAGAGGAGTCAGTGGCTACTGAGAGCTGCTGGAGGAGGGAAAAACCCCTGTTTTTAATAATATGTGATTATGGGTAGATTCCCTAAGCTACAGTGGATAGCCTCCATGTATGTAGGTATAGTTAGCACTAATTAAACTCAGTGGGTCACCAAAAAAAATATAAGAATATGTACATGGGAAGGAACTGTATTGGGGAAACATGGGGGTAATCTTGAGAGATGAAGTGGGAGGTAAAATAATCTTTGTCTCAGGCTGCTTATCTTAAGCTCCCTTGTGATCACTGACTAGTGTTGACTTTCCACTTTAAAATGACTTCCAAAGTGGAATAAAACAGGGTAACAATCACTTTGTTTTTGTACCATACAGCTATTATGCACTTCCTCACTCTATTTTTCATGAAAAAATACCTACATTCAGTAATTAAACACAAAAGAACATAAAACTGCAAAGTCATGACCATACACCCAGAAAAGAATTCCAGTATAAACTATACTCTCATCCTTTTTTGTTCTCTTGTTAGGACTGGATTTTAAATTCAGATCTTTAATTTAGAAAGTAAATGAGGAACATTTATTTCCTGCCTTAAGGCCAAGGGCATGTCATCTAATCGAAGGAACGAGTATCATTGTTATCCTAACAATTCCAGTTGAGCTGAAATGCAGAAGCTTATATTATTTATAACACTAAGGCAAATAAATGAGAAGGTATAATATATTCTTAATCCCAGCAGTTCTATTAATTCTTGATGGCCGTATGTCCCTAAGCAAAGCTACCCTACCTCAACTGAAATAATATGACACTTGTCAGATCTGTTGTCTTTGATTTCAAGCTGACTCATCATTATAGTAAAATTGGCTTACAAAGAAAAAGGTGTTTGACTCTTAAAGTTCTAGAGTCTGGAAAGCCCAAAGTTAAGGTGCTGACGGACACATATGATTTTCCTAAGAACCTGATCCCTGATCTTATTTTTGTAAGGACAATAAAAGCATTCATTCATCAGTTCTCTTCTTTCATAAACAAATTATCAGCCAAAGACTCCACCTCCGCAATCTAGTGAGGATTAGCATTTCATATATGAAGTTGGAGAAAACACAAATTCTATCTAAATCACCTGTTAGTATAACATATGTTCCTAAAACCTAATAACAAGATGGACATGGAAGGATTGCAGTAAATTTATCTGATGTATTTTTCAAAGTAATTGAGTAGAGATAAAATGAAAGTAGAGAGTGGGAACACCGGAGGCAGAAGGGTTCAAACAAGTAGTGAACTGTTGGAGCTAGGGAAATAACTAGCCAGAGGAACTTGAAACCAAAATGAAGGATACAAGCTTTAGCTACTTTTCTGTTGCTGTGAAAAAAAAAAAACACTATGACAAAGTCAACTTTTAAAAGAAAGCATTTAACTTGGGGATCATGGCTACAAAGAATAATAGAAATCCTGGACCAACATGATGGGAAACATGGCAGCAGGCAGGCAGGCATAGTGCTTGGACAGTAGCTGAGAGCTAAAATCTGATCCACAGACATGAGACAGAGAGCAAGGGACTAACTGGAAATGGCATGGGCCTTTGAAATCAAAGCCCAACCCTTGTGACTCAACTCCTCCAACAAGACCACATCTCCAAATTCCTCCTTCCACCAAGGCTTACCATTCCCCAGCAGATAACCCCAAAGCCATGTGCTTGTGGACAGCACTAACTAGAATCAGAGAGTTTAAAAATGAACACATATATTAACAATTTTAAAAGGAGACCATGAAGTTGCAAATGAGATTGAATGGAAGTCCTAGAGGTAGATGAAGGGGAGAGATGAATTCATATGATCAAGATACATTGTATACATGTATGACATTTTCAAAGAATAATTTTCTTAGAGTATTCTCAGTGTTTTGAAGAACAGCTTCATGGACATGTCTTCAAAGATATCAGGAATTCCCAGTGCTATCGATTTTTAATCCCTTCTCTTAGAATCCTAGGAGACTACAGAGAATAAGGACATAGTGACAACAGAGGGAATACTGTGTAAGCCATCAGAGACCACTATGTAGAACCACTTCTAAGAGTATGTCATGGTTTTTGTTTATTTTATGTCACAGGTTAAAATGAGCAACATCTGACTGGAAACTGACACTGGGTCTCTTTACAAACAATGTAGGTTACTTATAACTCCTCCATACCATACCCAAGAGAAAGCAGATCCCTTAAATTCCAAGTAAGAGGTTTATATGGAGTAAATGTGTTGACTGCTCTTTGTTCTGAACATCTGCCTTATTATTTTTAGGTATATCATGTCTTTTGGCTACTGTCCAGTTCCCTATTATTACATCTTAAACTTCCTTCCCTTTAAACCATATGAACAATTTTAAACCAACCAAGCAGAAATCAACAATCACCCCAGAAATAGGTGAAATGGAATCAATGTTACTAAATATGCACATAGTGATTATAGATGGAAAAATTCCATCGTTGCCATGACAATGCCACAACGTCTTTGATTTTATTTCATAAAATAACAAAATGGGTATCTAATAGAGATGTCTAATTGTCTTTCACTCTTGTTTTTGCTCGACAGTGTAACAACATGCTCTTTGCAAAGCATAGCATTGAAGTTACTGTCACCACCTGTCTTTAACGTATTTTATACTCATGCTATGCACAAATTCTGGAAAAAATGTTTTTAGCCAAACTATAGGAAATTAAGATCTACCAGGCTTAGAGGAACCAACTTAGAGTCTGCCTGGCACTGTCAGAGGTCCTGATAGTGCCTAGCCAATGAGGGTCAACCACATGATGTTAATGGATCAGAACACCTGGGTACTGGGAGAGTATATAATTTTTCTGCCATTGTTAAATAAACAAGTCTGCTGTATGCCTTCCAGTCTTCTACTTGACCCCAATGTCTGAGACGTTGACACTGCACCTTCTCACCCCTTCCCCAGAGGGAGACCTTAGGGCCCAGCAACACTAAGCTTCCCAAACATTCACTTTGTTTATGATTAATGAGGCAGGAGAGTGTTAAGCAAATGTGAATTGTTTGACTTTCAACAAAATAGTTATTGTTTATTGACCTGACAGTGTGGAGATGTTAAACCACCACACATAAACCTGGCAAAAGGCAAATTTAAAACATGAACAAATTAAGATGCTCCATTGGCTTTCTTGTGACTAAAGCTGTGAATATTCCAAATTTCTCAAGCAATCTATGGCAGTTTATGAATGGGTCCATTAACTTGAGTCGGCCATTAATCCAAACCAGAAATACTCAGTGTCCTTCTGAAAAATGGAAATCAATATACCCTACATATTTCATTCCATTCTGAGAATCTCCAACAGTTAAAAAAACCCATTCAAGCATAATTTGTTAGATTGATATTTTACTAACAATATTAAAATTTTTAGTTTATGATAGGCATGTAAGCATTTAGAGGAGTATTCAGGCTCCTTACAAAGCTATACATCTGTTGACAAATCTTTACTGGGAACTTGGATAATATCACATACCCTTCTAACTACGCTATCTCATTTATATGCTTGTTTGTTTACATTATAATCAAATTATTTAATTTATTTTTAAAGTTATTGTTTGCTAACATCATAGAGATATATTTTTTCAGATCCATTGAAATTTCCTTCCCCCACAACTCCTCTATATCCACCACCACCTTTCTTGTTCAACTCTTTGTTAAAACTCACTGAGCGCACAGACTGATGCCTGATTCCACTGGAATGCAGGCAACTATTAGTGGCCACATCCAATAAAAACTGACTCTCCTTTCCCCAACAGTTATCAGTTACTAGTAGCTCCTCAGCTAAGAGTAGGATTTCCTAAGTCCCTTGCCCACCCATGTTGCAATTTCGTAAATTAGATCACTCTCTCTTCCCCTCAGGCCCAGGAATCATCATGAAAGAGGAGTAGAAACACTCTATACTTGAGATTTAATCTTAGGTTAGAAGCCTGGCTTTCATATACGGTGGGAGCAAACTACACTTTTTGTACTACATTCCAACCTAGTTAGCACTATATTCTCCTCCAGTTCCAACAGTAGGAACTATGATAAACTATTTCAGCATATTGGTGAATGTTCTTTTAAATCATTAGACTGCTTTTCATTAACTTTGGTTTCTTTTAGGAACATGGATCAAGTAATGCTTTTTGACGCGGCAGAATTTTGGTAGGACTTGTTATAATCGTTAAAGCTGCTCAGAGGAGAAAAGTTTTATCCTCTTTGGGCAAAACTCAGGAAAAGATATCAACTCACATGAAATAACAACTGAATTAATACTACTAGAAGTCTGCAGTCCTGACCAAGGATAGAAAAAGGAATGGTAGACTAAATGAGAAAGACAAAGTAGCAACTAGAGGGAACGGAGCAAGCCCTCCACGAGAGTGTATTTTGACCTCAGCACGGCCTGTTGAGGGTTCTGAGACCAATTGGCTCATTATGAATTGACAAGGCTAGTCATATGGGCTAAGTTCTAGACTGATGGTAAAACTTCTCTCACTGTTCTGTTTATGAGCGATTGATCTGTGTATGCAAAGACTAGCAACTGCAGCTTCCTTTTCTAGATGTTGGCAGACTCTGCCTATAGAAACCTCCTACTGAGACTGGCTAATCCTTACCCCTGTGCCATACCTAAAAAACACACTAAAATTCTGGGTTACTGTGCTGTCTATTGGTTAGAGAACTCCACCCGATCCCAGGCTCATTTATGTGTGTGTCTGAGTGTCTGTCCTTTTTTAGCTCCCTCACTGCCCCTGGCCAGTATATAGCTTATGCTATAAGCTATAGCCCCTAGCTTATAGTAATAAGCTACAAAACACAGCAGCCAACTGTCCTCAAAACCTTTGATTGATATACAGATTTTTTTTCCTCATTTTCTCACAGTCAAATCATAATTGTCTGGACAGAAGGTCCAACACACAGGTCTATAATTTTAAAGCCTACACACTTTTTATTTTTGACCATAGTGAGCTTCTGTAACACTGGGACCCACCAAACAGCTAGAACAATGAATTCCATTGAATGTCAAAAAATTCTTCCTTCTATATTTGAACATGGTTACAGTGTTAAAGACTTTGTGAGCTGTGTAACATGGATATTAAAAACCCAGAGACAGATATTGAGGTTCAAGCTGAATATCACAAAAGCAAAACTGCCAAGCCACTAGAGAAGTCTTACCTGTAACCAGGCTGGGTGACTGCAGACTGAGCTCTGAGCCTCTGTCTCCTCCCATCTTATATTCCCCTTTAGTGCTGGGATTAAAGGCATGTGAGTCCCTAATACTAGGATTAAAGGTTTGAGCTACCACCACCTTGATCTGTTTCTGCATTGATCTTGTGTAACCCAGGAAGGCCTTGAACGTAGAGATCCATCTGCCTCAGTCTCCCAAATCCTGGAACTAAAAGTGTGTGGCACCACTGTCTGACCTCTAGTGACTTAGTTTTACCCTCTGATCTTCGGGAGAGCTTTATTGATTAAAACATAAAGAAAATATCACTATAGAGCTGGAGCTTGCAGACATATCTATCATAGATTCTGAGAAAATCATATAGTAACTGTCTGCTCAGAGAGTCTCAGGACAGAAGAGATATCAGCAAGAAACCAGGTGTCTTTGGTTTGTGCATCCTCATAAAATCTCCTTTTTTTCTTATGGATATTACCATGTTTGTCCTCTCAGTATAAATACTATACATCAAGAAACCTAATTCATGGGTTCCAGAAAGCTGTGGGTCCAGCTGATCCACCTTCATCTATATACCTAGTCTAGTCCTGTACTATCGCCTGGGGAAAACATCCTGGGATCTTTCATTGCATCTCCTCTTCCTGCTCCATTTTCAGGATGTCCTCACTGAATCAATCGATTTAGAATCAAGCTGGGCTCGAACAGGTTGTCCCAGTTTGCTTTCTGTTGCTGTGACAAAGACAAAGATAAAAGCAAGCTGGAGAGGAAAGGCTTTATTTAAGATTACACTTTAGGGTCCATAATGAAAGGCAAGTGCTTAAAAGACAGGAGGTAGAAACTGAAGCAGAGGCCATGGAGAAACACTGCTTACAGGTTTGCTCTCCAGCCCTTCACTCAGCTACCATTTGTATACCTCCCAAGACTACATACTCAGGGTGGCACTACCCACAGTGAACCGGATCCCCCACATAATTATTAATCAAGAAATCTGGGGGGGGGGGGTTACTAACTATGGAGGCAGTAGGAAAGTTAATACAAAAAAAGAGGAGGGTAAAATAACAATAGGGCTGTCTGAAAAAGTCAAGGAATCATACTATTAACCATTCAAAAATGTCTCTAATACATATAAGTCTGTGTATAAATATACATATGAATGTAAATTAAATGAAAATGTCCTATCTGGGCAGGCAATGCTTCCTCCAGGAGCCATAAATCATCTAACAAAAACTTCAACACCAGAAATGAAAAGCCCTCTTTTGAGTTGTTGATAAAGGTTGTTTAAGAGACTCCACAAAATTATGGGCTATGGCTATTGTCCTTTGTTGCCCCCAAGAGGTGGGATAAACGTCTCTATTGTTAAAAGGAGAACACATTTCAGACCTAGGGACCGGAGGCTCCTGAGGTGGAACACACCTCCTCCTTGAGGACTAACTTTTATGGTAGCTAAAGTCTCTATGCAAACAGCATAGATAGTCAACCAACAGTTCTCTCAAGCTATAATGACTACCATCCACAACAGTGCTGAGTGTGGTTCCATTATCTTAAGAGTGCAGTGGTGGCATGTATATGTTGGTGTTGTTCAACAGCTCTCTATTTGAATTTAAGACCCATTTAACATGCCTGGCACTGGAAACCTACACAACTCCCCAGGGATATAGAAGTCCTGGATCCTAAAGGAGAACCTACAACTGCCACTTTACTGAACCAGCATAATTCATAACTACAGTCTCAATATTTGTTCTTTTACTACAGAGATTATTGTAGTCCTAACCCTTCATCAAAGAATCGTCTCTTTGCAATGGATGGAGACCACAGAAAATTATGACTTTTCAAGATGCAAAATTTTGGAATCAATCCCCACTAGACACATCTACAAGACAATTCCTACATCTAAGGATCAGGGATTACTGCAGAAAGGGGAGTTGAAAAATTGCATCAGCCAGAGAAACTAGGAGTTTCCTGTAAGAATGTGTCTTGTAGTGATGTCAGGAAAAGTCTCAACAACAATACCTAAATATGAGTGTGCAAAGATTGTACCAATAGATACACTAGTTTGGATGGAGGCTGGAAAAGTTCATGAAACTTCAACCACATACAGAGAACTGTAGGCAACAAGGGAATTCTGAGCATTAGAAACATCTTTCTTTGGGTTAGATCATACTAGTTAAATGAATACACAATATCAGTCAGCCCCGAGGTAAGTCCCAAAAACGTCCATAAACAAATAACACTACACAGACTGAGCAGATTGTATTTATGCATTTAGAAATGGTGTTGTGTTGTATGTGGGGATGCCTTATGGGAGGGTTTGGATGAAGAAAATAGAAAAGAAAAATTATGTGGTTAAGATATCTCAAAATGTAAAAGAAAAATGTTTTTAAAAGGAAAAAAAAATAATTATGCTCACGACCAGTTGGATGGCGGCATTTTCTCCATTGAGCTTTTTTTTCAATACGACCCTAGTTTGTTTCACATTGACAAAAAAAACTAGAGAACATACCTGAACCCTTTTATTCTCCGTTGCCTAGGAGATCATTATGTTCAGGGCTCTGGAAGAATTCTACAATATGTCCTTTTCTATTTTTTCAGTATCTTTTTTAAATAATCCTACATTTATTGCACATATTTCAGCTAAATTGCTTTATAGGACTTCCCAGGCATGCCCTGGATTTTCGAATCTTTAAGATAAAATGGATTTTCTAACTCATGTCTATCCCTTTGAAAGGCTTTGGTCAGTGAAGATTTTTGAATATGTGTCTTGAATAGATCTGCGTTTGGTTAACCTATTTTCATCACGTCACCAAAACCCTATTGAGATTTTAGTCTCCCTAAGTTCCTTACAGAACTTAACTTAAAATGTTATCATATTTTACACAACACACACACTTGACCTGTGTATCCTTTCTAGATTCAATTACTAATCTCTGCATCCCAAAAGTGGGATTTCGATAATAGTAAGTATTTCTTAAGTGGTGTTTGAAATAACTTGAGATAACATAATGCATTCTCTGTAAACAAAAAAGAGAGAGAGAGAGAGAGAGAGAGGCTGGCCTACTTTTTCAGACTAGTGGGCTTAAGAGCAAACACAGCAGTACTTTTCTAAAATAATAAAAGTGTCTGACACCATTAATACAAGGTCAGAAGCACAGGACAGCCTGGCTCAGTAAGGACATTCACATCATCCTCACCATCTCTCTGTACACCTAGGAACAGCTTCTGTCCAAGTCACAGATGGCAGAAGAGAGAAAATGGAAGAACAGCTGGTTGTTCCACAGAGGTACCTTGGGCTCTCTCAAAGCTCTTTTCAAACTGTTCCCATAACCAAAACAAAGCCAGGAGAGAAAGAGAATTGGCTAATAGTAGAGCACTTAATTTCACTTGATGAGCTTGAATAATAGCTTTAACTTAGGTGACTGGTGGGTACAATTGCAGAGTGTGGGCTCTCAATAATTGTGACAATGGCATCTGCACAGAAAGCTGGGCATAAAGATCACTTCTAGATGTCACTGAACAGCCTGAGGGAGGAAAAAATGGAATAAAAGATGGAGATGGGAAGTCAGGAATATGGGGAGCACAACCCAGTAATAATATGGGCACTTTGTGCTTCCTGTCTCTAAATCATGTGCCTTGTGAAATTGGCAACACCTTCAAAACTTCAGCAGACAATATATAAACCAACTGAATTGTTCACACACAAGCAAAATACTGTGATTATAATTTTTCATTGAAACTTAAAACCAGCTCTCTCTGCAAACATTGAGAGATCACTGTGCACTGGAAAGACATAAGCTAAGCACTATGAATGTAACTGTCAACAGGAGGAGATGCCACCATCCTCGTACTTTCTGGAGCTCAGATTTTCATAGAAGGAGAAGTAAGAAAGTTGAAGAGATATTCAGATAAGAATAAAAAGCAAATGGCCTAAGCAACATCTAGTCAAATGGAGGATGAATCAGATAGGTGAGGTACCTTGGCGAAGGTCATGGGGAAGAGTTCTCTGAAAAGCGAGCATTTGAACTATAATGTGACCTGCATGAGACAAGTAATAAAGAAGAGGAAAAGAACCTAGAGAGAACGCAGTTGCAAAAAAAATAAAAGCTCAGTGTATCCCAGTAATAACCTAGCATTAGAACAGATTTCGGTCCAAAGTGTTCCCTGGTACAGAAGTCCTAAAATGAAATGAGCTAGCATCATAAGCTGAGTCAAAAGGGCTAAGAAGGCAGCTGGATTAGGCAGCGACCACACTTTTGGGTACTTAAGACTCTGGATAAAGGACTGAGTCTGGCTCTATGTTCCATATAAGAAAGGGACTGCTAATGCGAATTTTACATAGAAGGATAAAGTGATACAGTTTGCATGTTAAAAGATAAGAGCATCTTTCTTGAAGATAATGGACACTATAGAACAAGAAAATTCTGGAAAGAAAGGGAGGCAGACAAGGATTAAAAGAAAAAGTGGGAGGCAGACAGGGAAGAAAGAAGGTAGGTAAGGAAGAAAGGGGGCAGGGAGAGGGAGGAGGAGGGAAAGGGGAGGGAGAGAAAAGAGAAAAAGAGCTAACATGAGTTAGAGTCATTGTTCAAGAGAGAGCTCCTGGTGTCTTGAATCTGGATGGAAACAGTGCTATCATCCCAGGCTTGTACACCACCTCTGCTACAGAATTACCTCACAGTGTGACATCATTATTTTTGTGTACTTACTTCCCAGTCTATATAAGAAACCTTTGAAGCCGGGCGGTGGTGGCGCACGCCTTTAATCCCAGCACTCGGGAGGCAGAGGCAGGCGGATCTCTGAGTTCGAGGCCAGCCTGGTCTACAAGAGCTAGTTCCAGGACAGGCTCTAGAAACTACAGGGAAACCCTGTCTCGAAAAACAAAACAAAAAAAAACAACAAAAAAAAAAAAAAAAAAAGAAAAGAAAAAAAAAAGAAACCTTTGAATGCCGGCTAGAATCTTCCCGGTAAGCCACCACCTCATGGTACTACAGAGATTACTAAATATGAGTTAATCAGGATGTGAGAGTTGGCTAGTGAAAGGCTGGAGATAATGGGCCAAGCAGTGTTTAAATGAATACAATTTGTGTGTTGTTATTTCGGGGCATAAACTAGCCAGGCAGCCAGGAGCCAGGCAGGAACACAGCCCGCTGTTCCTCACTATAGAGAAAAATGGTATATCTTTAAAAACATGCAAATAAATGTGTAATTTAAGGATAATCACATGTAAGTGAGCATGTAGTATAAGGGCAACCTGATAGAATGGAAACATTATTGAACTTAGGATCAAGTAATCTGTTCAGTGTGTTGCTGGTTTTATGATCCTTGGTCCAGTTGGTAGCCTGATTTTTGCTGCTCCCCCACTTGCCATGTCTGGGTTTTAACTTTCCATACATACTGAGAAAACTGGAAACACAATGTTTAATTTTTCCAACAATATCCAGTTGTTTATTCCATCCCATTGTCTACCAGTTCAGTTTAGTTCTGATGCTAATAACTCAAGTTTAGAACAGTTCTTCTCTGTCTTAGCCCTTCAAGACTGCAGCACCTCAGAGGGACAGCATGGCTTCTACAGACTATCCACACTTCTTCCCATCCAACTAGAAATTACCCCAAGTTCAGGTTCAATTACCTACAAGAGTGATCAGTGAACTCAAGAACTAATACAATATTTACAATTGTATATAAAAATGTTTGAATTGGGGAAAGCCAAATAGAAAAGGTGCACAGGGTAGAATCCCGGGATAGCTGTGAATACGGAGATTCCAATCTCTATCTGGAGAAGTCATTCTCTCAACACATGAGGGTTGAACAGTCAGGATTATTCCTCAGCCTCACTCCTTCAGAATTGACTGGAAGGTGTGCTACACTGACAGGATTGATTACAGCACTGGCCATTCAGTCTACTCTCCAGCTTCTCTCCCATTCCTGGAGGCTGGAGATAGGGATAAAATCCTAATTCTTTAACAAAGTGAGTGATTTTTCTGTCAATCAGCTTCTATCTTGGACCTCTGCAGCAACCTCTGAGAATTAACTTACTAGAATAATAGCTAGAATAATGGTAACGACATTAGGGAAATTCTTATCACATAAGACATTCCAGAGGTTTTTATTATCCTGTGATAAGAACCGTGAGCAAATAATCGATGGTGATGAAGAAGTTGATGGGGAGAGAGAAGGACAATCCATTAAATTCTTTTTATTTCCTCTCTGCTTATACTTTTGTTTGTTCGATTGTCTTCCCAGACAGGATTTCTCTGCGTAACCCTGGCTGTCCTAAAACTTGCTCTCTACACAAGGCTGGCTTTGAACTCACAACCCTGGCTGTCCTAAAACTTGCTCTCTACACAAGGCTGGCTTTGAACTCACAGAGATCTGCCTGTCTCTGTCTCCTATGTGCTCAGTTGAAGACATATGCCACCATTGCCTGGCCATAACCTAGGCCTTTTTTAAAAACTATTTTTATTTTATTTATTTTTTAGGAGAAAGGGTTTATTTCCTTATACTTTCATATCACTGTTCATCATTGAAGGAAGTCAGGACAAGAGTCTAGCAGGGCAGGACCTGGAGGTTTGAGTTGATTCAAAGGCCATGTAGAGGTGCTGCTTACTGGCATGCTCCTTGTGGTTTGCTCAGTTTATTTTCCTTCATTCCTTTATTCTCATTCTCTCTCTCTCCCTCCCTCTCTCCCTCCCTCCTTCCCTCCCCCCCTCTCTCTCTTCCTTTCTCCTTCTTTCTTTTAAGTTATTTTATATCCCACCTCCATATATTCTTCTCCCCTTTCCTGGCATTCCCCCTCTCCCCCTTGCCCCTTCCCACTCAATCCACTCCTTTTATGTTTCTGTTCAGAAAGGGCCAGGCCTCCATGGGTATCAACAGAGGATGGAATATCAAGTCGCAGTAAGACTAACCATCTCCCCTTGTATTAAGGCTGGGAAAAGCAATCCAGTATGAGCAATAGTTTCCCAAAAGCCAGTGACAGTCCCTACTCCCATTGTTAAGAGTCCTACAAATAGAACAAGCTACAAAACTGTCACATATATGTAGAGGGCCTAGGCAGTCCCACGCAGGCTTCCTGGTTTTTTGGTTTAGACATTGAGTTCCTATGATCCAGATCAGTTGTTTCTGTGGGGTTTTTTGTGATGTCTTTGATCCCTCTGGCTCCTAAAATTCTTCCTCCCTCTCTTCATTGGAATTCCTCAAGCTCAACCTTATTATTGACTGTGGCTCTCTGCTTCTGTTTCCATTGTTGGATGAAGGCTCTCTGATGATAACTGGGGTAGTCACTAATCTGATCACAAGAGGGGGTAATATCCACTATTGTTAGGAGTCTTAGCTGGGGTCATCCTTGTAGATTTGTAGGAGTTTCCTTTGCATCAGGGTTCTACCTGACTCCAAAATGCCACCCCTTTCCAGTCATCTCTTTCAGTCCTCTCCCCCTCTACCCAAACCCTAACCCAACCCTTCAAGTTCCCATCCCCACCCATGCCAAGTCCACCCAAGATATCTCTATTTCCCCTTCCAAGGGAGATCCATGCATCCCTCTGGGGCCCTCCTTGCTACCTAGTCTCTTTGGGTCTGTGGATTATAGCATGGCTATCCTTTATTTTACAGCTAATATTCATTTATGAGCAAGTACATACCATGTTTGTCTTTCTGTATAACCCAATTCTTAAAGTCAAGTTCTGTGCTATTGAGCACAAAGCTACACAGCACACAGCAAAAGGCATGCTGGAGCTAAAATAATTTTCACACAACAGTAGAATTAAAACAGTTAACTCTAATTCCAGATACTATGAAAAACTGAAAAGATCCTCAATCCGAATATAACAGTTTCAAGATTGGTAAAAGAAATAGAAATATAAATAAAATTAAAAATGGGAAGGTAGAGAACAAAGCATTTGTAGTATACAAATCTCATTAACTCTGACTTTATTGCAATTCTATCATAAGTTCTACTTACTGGTTGTAGCTGTTTTTTCTTACAAATAATTAAAGTAAAAGGAGTGCTTAAAAATTTTTGTAAGATAATTAAATTAAACCATCTGAAATACAGACATATACAAATAATCTATTGAAAATTCAGTTATGACTAAGCATAAATTTCCAAGGAACCACATTAATCCAAAACCTTGTGAATCTAGATGATTCGTTCCTATAGATTTCATAAACTTTTTAAATTATAAAATTCTAAGTAACAATAAAAGGAGAAAAGAAAACCAAAAGGAAGTTATCTTCAGTACTAATTAATGTAACATAGTAAGATTTTGTGATTCTCCTATTTAGCCCCAGCACTGTGTTTTTGAACATCATAACTGGAGAGTCACTTCAGGATTGCAGGTATCTATAGAAAGGATTTCCCTCCTGTTCTGACAGCAAAATCACAATTTCCTCTGATCATACCCTGTATATATCCTCATAGCCAATAATGACTGATCAGGAAGTCATTACAAAGTTAACAGCCAGAAATCTCAGAACAAGATGGGATAAATTTCCAGTTACACCAAAACAGACCCAGTCTTCTAGCCAGTCCCTCAGGAAGAGAAGTCGCATTTACAGCACCACCTAGTGAAAGAACAGGAAAGTGGCTTGAGGAGGCAGTGGAAAAACAAGCCCTTCAAAACTCACCAAAAGGAACTGATAAACAATTACATCTTTAATTATTGATCTGCCCCTTCACTATGTGTGTGGATCTATGTATTGAAGTATATTGGTAATGAGTCAAAATCCAAACTGAATTGCTCGTTTTCAATATTTTCATCTAAGCACCATTAAATATTTTTCATTATCATTATAGCCACACACAATAAAAATCTGTCTTGCATTTCAGCAAGCATGGTTATGTATTCAGAAGATGGTTATGGTGGTATTTTTCTGCGCCCTAGTGTTCTGTACTTTTGAGATGTTTCTTTCCCTCGCCATAGATTCTAGGCTACTAATCCTTTAAACATATGTAGGAAAATAGAGGTTAAGAAATTGAGTTCAAATACATGCTCACTGCAAGCCATAAATCAGTGTATGTATTATCTAGGACTCCAAACAATACTCTTTTGCTGTGTGGAAAGAGAAAATGTGCACATTCCATGTTGAATATAATGGGTGTGGCTTTCAGAATTTTAACGTAAAGATTTGCTAAATGTCTTCTTGGGTATATGGAGGTTGTATTGTGGATATTGACACAGCAATTGTTTCATTTGCAATGATCTAAGTGTGGGCAGTTACCTTATCGGGGGTTTTGAAACATTTGAGCACATTAATTTGATTGTGCATTATTCATCACCAAGCAGATATGTGACTCTGCTTTTAGGCCTCGGTTCTAGAGAGCTGAAGCTAGACCCTGTCATTTCCATTTCAATTAACTCATAAATAGTTCAAAGTAGGTGACATATAGTCACACATTAAAGGATAGTGGCCGGAATTCACCATTTGAGCATATTGGTCTCCTGCATGACTCATATTTTATCCTTCACTGCCTGTTCCCTGCAATGTCATGACGCTGGACCTCCTGTTGCTGTAATGCTGTCCATCCAGTAATCTGTTTTGAATGAGTTGACCATCTTTGAATATCAAGAAAAGGAATATTTTATAGCACAGCAATGAAGAATATTGTAACAAGGACTGGGGAGAATGCTCAGCTGGTAGATTGCTAGGCTAGCATGAGGAAGGATCTGAGGGCCATCCCCAGGACTGCACAAACTGGGCATAGACCGGTTTATACACAAGGGTCAACACTTGGAAATGGAGGCCACCCTAGACTCCATGAGAGCTTTTTCCACTTGAGAAAGAGTTAGAGAAGGGACAGGAGTGTCGCTGACAATCTTTGGTTGCCTTTTGAAGTGCTCGTGTTTCTTAGCGACCCTAAGTCACCACAATATTCTCTTGATAATGCTTAGTCCATAATAAACAATCAATGAGTATTTACTAAATAACTAAATGAATGCCACTGGCCCTGCCAGAGGTGCAGCAAGTTGCAATTGAAGTTCCAGGGGTCAGCCCAGAAGAAGGGAATCCTCTGATGGATCAGTCACGTTTAGGCAAGGCCACAGGACTGCAGATCTTGGAATGTCTTTTGCTTCTGCTGTGCCTTTACATGTTTGCTACTGCTCTCTTTTTCTGGTACCTAGCATGGCATGAGTAGATGTGGGGAGATCTCCACCGCCTGTAATATAATGTTTATCTCTAGGAAGCATCCTGTTCTACTGGGCATTTTTACCTGTGGATTGTCAAGAAGATGACCTCTCCCTAAGATGCACTGTCTAATTTGGTAATAATAATGAAAGCTTATATAGAGCTTTGATGGATAAAAATAAACACAAGAATATGTTTCACAGCCAGGGTCTGTGAGTCACACCTAGGGAGTTGTATGGACTGTAACTCAGGTTAATAGCTAACAATTGAGTCCCAGTAGCCTAGCTAGTTTAAATTCTTTTAACCTTAATGTTGGGAGATGTGTTCACAGGTCTCAGAATGCATCACAGCTGAACCAGAGCTTTGAAAATAAAAAAGTTAGACTCAGAAGTTTTTGAAAAATAACTTTGAGGTGAAAGACCCAGGAGGATAATTCAAAGTTTTAGAAAGACACAGAGTTGAATGAGAAACTATTCAAGGTCAGGGAACAAGAACAAAGCATCCGAATTACTACTGGATGACATACTCTCTTTGCTAGGTTTGGTTGATGACCAAAGGTGATGATTAATTCCTTATACCCATTTCTGTCCTCAATCTCCTGATGTAAAAACTACTAATGAATAGATATGTACCCTAAAGATTTAAAGTAGGGCTGACTGATTCTTTTTCATATATAAAAGTTTAGGTTTGTGATTCCTTTAAGATTCCTTATAAGATTATCTTTCAAGATAAGTAATAAAGTAATTGATCCTTTCTTTGTAACTGCAAACTGCAGCCTGCCAGTATAAGACCTTACAAGAACACCTTCCTTGACACATGGTTAATCTATAACAAGTTGCTTGGGTATGAATGTACATGGGGTCTTGGGATAATTTGTTTCTCACCTGTAATACATAGTGTTTAATCATGTGAAGGAGATGAAAAAACATGTTTATACCTATAACCATTCACTTGAGAAATGGAATGAAACTGTTCTGACTCTTGTACTGCCTAGAAGATTTTGTTGGGGTATAAAAGGTATAAAACAACATGAGATGGGGAAGAGAGAATAAGGAGAGAGAGAGAAAAAGAGAAGAATAAAGAAAGAAACTATCAAGAGAGTTTGTGAGTACCTTTTCCCCTACCCCCTTCATAGAAAAAAATAGCTTCACCGACTGTGTAGATTACTGTCAAAGCCCTGTGTTTCTGCCCTGCCCCTCAGTCAGCAGTAACCGAATAAGCCTATATTGGGAAAAATGCTTGCAATAATTGCTATCCAAAAGTCAGAAGCTGACAAATTCTATATTCTTCAATATTTGAAAAACTACATCAAATTCCCTTGAGTACTTCTTAAGCAAGCCAACTACAGAAATAAAACCCATGCCTGTGGCTTCTGGGAAGTGTTCCCCCCACGACACATCATCTGGGTATGCCCATAGTCAAGAACTTTAGAAAATTTAGGCAGAGTTTTACCCAATGTACAATTTTATCCAGGCTACTTTTCTTCAAACACCTGGCATTTTCGAGCACTGATATGTTTCTCCATTTTCTGACCCTTTGTCTCCTAAATATAATTGTTTCCAACCTCAAAAATCAGCCTGAGTTAAATCTTTACATGGAAAGAGTAGGCCCGACTATGCTCTAAGTAAAGCCTATTTGTGATGGTTGTCCTTACTTATCTAATTAAAGCTCTTACTGTAGGGTGTTTCTAGAAGACGTACAGTCTTGTTTATGTTTACCACACTCTAGGTAGATCTTTATTCCCCATGACTTGATACTAGAAAAGTAAACAGCTAGAAAAAGCATACATGAGTATGCATACATATGTATGTATAATTCGAATGTATATCTTGCAAAATACTAATGCACTTTATAAATGCATGTACACATATAGAATGCATAGAAATAACATGCATGATACAGAGACTTACATATTAGAGATATTAGAGAAGATAAATCTTAGCCTTGGTGTTACCTGGTTTACAACATTGCCTCTCTTTTCTGGGCTCAGCCACACTTCATATCCCATACCTAGCAGGAGTCATTTTAACAGAAACTTATTCCATCAGCCTCAAATCCAAAGTCTGAAAAATGGTCATAAAAACACAGGTGAACAGAGAGAACTGGCTACTTCCTTCCTCTGAAAACTCAAATACACCCCCTCAACTGTGCCGCGCTGCTACGGAAGGATTAGATGTCAACTTCACAAAATTGGTTTACCATCAAAGACCATAACATGCATAGAATCAATTCCAGAGCCTAGCCCTTTGCTAGCAGCTGAAAACCACTTAATGCACAAAGGTCCTTTCTACTTCTCCAATACCAAAGGGACACGTGAGAGACCAGTTCCATTTCACGGGGTTTGACGACTATAAAAACATGCGCTATTGTCATTATTTAAGAAACAAAGTTTAGTGCTTGGGCAAAGAACACATAGAATGCTGCCCACACACATCCTGCCTGCTGATTAGGAAGTTTTAGTGCTATGTAGGAACACTGAGAGGAGAGACACGATGAAGCCACCTACTGGGTCTGATCCCTATGGCGGTGGGTAAACCGCTTGCTTACTGTCATTTTAAAAGATCTCTCTGTGCTGTGTGCGGGCTGGAGCAGGCGACCTCTGATTGTCCTTCCTCAGCCTGCAGCAGCAAACTCAGACAGAGCCTGTGCCTTCTAAGGCTGGCAGTCTGCAGGAACTGCGCCAGAACTCCTTGGTCCTCCCCTGGGAAGGGCTTCCCTGGCTGCTGAGCCAAGGAGGCTGCAGGCAGGAGCAGGGGGCGGATCTCCCACGCAGCTCCCCAGAGACTAGGCTAGCGCTGCCTTACAGCCATCAATAATGTAGTCTTTTGTCAGCAATAAATTCCCTCCAAAATTAATGAAACAGCCCTTTTAAATTCTCCTGTCACTGCCTCATGCAGCAGGGAGCTGTGCTAGGCTTCCTGCTCTCTAAATAAATATAAAAGCCTTATAAATTTTCTCAAGGCAGACTCTAGCTTGCTGGGCCATGGTCTAATCTCCTCAGCTGCCTACAGAAATCAGGAGCAAGACGGAAACGAGGCACTCCCTGTTGTACAAACAGACCCCATACACGATTGCATCTGTCGGTGTCTATCTTTCCAGGTCACCTCCCCTCTAGTCCACAGTTTCCAGGAGTGTGACCAGAGGCTAACCACCTAGGACAGTGGTTCTCCACCTGTGGGTCAAGAAAGCTTGGTGGGCAGGGGGTGTTAAACGACCCTTTCACAGGGATCACCAAAGATCATCACAGATCTTTACATTATGATTCATAACAGTAACAAAATTACAGTTAAGAAATAGCAATGAAATAATTTTATGATTGGGGTCATCACAACATGAGGAACTGGAACTGTATTAAATGATCACAGCATTAGGAAGGTTGACGACCACTGGTCTAGGATATTAAAGCACAGATGCTTTAGATAGCATCCCTGCCAGGCCCCTTCCTTTACTAGATAAACAAATTAGAGGTCAGAAGATGGCTGACTCTGGTTGAGCACCCTATGTGCTTCTCAAAGTTTAAGATTAAATAGTGCCCTCAAAGTGGACCAAAAGGAGAGCTCCCAAGTGCAGCCACTGAAGCAGCTACTGGTGCTGGTCTTGCTGCTCTGTGGCCACCGCGCATAGACATGACCAGTAAACATCAAGCTTCTGGATTCAAGATGATGAATTCTGAGACAGAGGCAGATGTACTATGTTCCCAGAACTCAACGCAACATCCACGCAGCAGGTTTTAACACAAGCTTATTGAACAACTAATTGATCCACATAAATAGCTGTGTGGAAGCACCACACAGAGAGAAGCAGGGACTCTAATTCCAGAATGCCCAGTTTACCCTTCTGACAAGCAGCTTTGTATCTAAGGAGGTTAGCAAATGCTCTAAACCTCAGCTCCTCCATTGTAAAACTGCTTTCCTAGCTGTGTGTCTTACAGGTTGCTCTTGGCAAGGGAAATGAGCTCAATGCAAACACAGCACACGGGATAGTATCCAGAAAGTGATTGATAATACAAGAATACAACTTATTTAAGTTACACAGTTACTTAGAAGACCTGGGTCATTGCTCATCAGTCTCTTGACATTTTAATTCTGAGTCAAACAGGAGACACCATTCAGTTACAAAGGAGTTTTCATATTACAGTCTTTAAGTTATGAAAGAGAAAGTACATGAAAGACATTCAGATTAAAGGTGGCAAATAATTGCCCATACACTTAGAAGACAAGAAGAAAGTCATATAAATACATTTGCAATGAAAAGGCACCTAAGACTTACACAATGCAGATCTGAATTAACATCTCAAGTCTCCCACATCTGAACAGTACACAAGTGAACTAGTCTCTCACTTGGATTAAAAAGAGGGGCATGAGAGAACTGGAGACTTATCTAACTTAGAAAATGAGTCTACAGAGCAAATGAGCTACCTCATGATAGGAACATAATATTGCTTTGCATGTAGAACAAGTACAAGAAATTAAAGCTGGTGATACTGGCTGTAGTGAGCCCACAAATTATTAATGAGGCAACTGTTGATCTGTTTCAGAGGAATGCAGAGAAGTAAGTTGTTCACTCTTCCCACAGCTATGATTGACAGAAGAGAAGTTAGACAGATTCCCTGATGGACAGACAGATAGGGAGAGGGATCATAATAAAGATAGTAAAGTTCCAAGATGACTGGCTTCTTCCTCACCCTCCTGATATGAGACGAAAGCCTTGCAGCTTAAAGCAGAGGCCTTGTAGGTTTTTTTCTCCTTCCAGTTGACTTCCCTGCTAATGGACTGGCTTAACAAGTTTCAGGCCAGATCAGGACATATTTGTACAATAGTTGTTGGCCAACCCTGTGTTTCTTTCAACTGACAAGCTCTAAATTAGGGGAGGGGACCCTACAAAGAGAGGATAAACAGTTTCTAGGACTCTCTGTGCTTTACTGAGGGTCTTTTCCTGTGTGCCTGCTGTACATGAGTGGTCCCTCACTCCTAACAAAAACTTTCTTCAACTGTTGATTCTGCTCGCCATGTTCAAGAATTTTTCAACTGCTACCTCTCTTACTCAACGTATTTCCTGACTTAATTAAGGTGCAGAGAAAATGAAGCCAGTCAAGATCCCTACATGATAAAATGCTACGACGAATGTTGTAGTTGCTCTCCCAAAAAAATAGAAAACCAAGAGTTACTCTGTGGGCTGGTGGGTGACTTTAGACAAAGAAGAGGCAGACAGACATGGAAGGGACCAGGATAGGAGAGACATAGGCTCAAACGAGTTAGCTAATACTAGACTCCTGAAAGGAGGGTTTTGAACTTTAATACAGAAAACCCCTCAAAGATAATATGTTGATACTTCCATATTTACTTAGGCATAAATTGTAATTTTTCTGAAAATTTAAACAGGAATCAGTAACCCGAATAATGAATACAAACTAAAGTCTATGCCTCCCCTCAAATACCAACTCTCTGAGCCCAAACCTAAAAGTTTACTAAAACTCATGAAAGGAGACTTCTGTGATCAGTTTTATTTTTGAGATAGAAATTGCATCATTTTAACATTATCTTTCTTCTTTCCAAACCTTCCAAGGTACCTTTCCTTGCTCTTGTTCAAATTTATGGACCCTTTTCTCACTAATTGATGTTATATGTGTACTTATATGTATGTATCTATGTATATGTATCCCTGTCTGTGTGTGTGTGTATGTGTGTGTGTGTGTCTGTCTATGTGTAAAATGCTTAGTATACATACTATTTGTATGTGTGTTAAGTCTTGAGAAGTCAATTCCATGAAAAACAGACAAACTGGAAATATTGAGTTATTTTGGACTTACAGAAAACTGAAGTCAAGCATTGCCAATTTCAAAAGTTCCTACACGTGAAACATGGCACTTGTGAGACTGGAGACATATAGTTCCATGGAAGCACAAAAGGACTAAATGTAAACCTGCATGGATAAAGTCAAGTGTTTTTTCAAAAGACACTAATTCATTTCAACAGAGAGAACTCGGGGCATACATAGCACACAAATGTAACTCAACACAGATGAGAGGCTAAAATGTAAAATACATCAGAAATATCTTTATGGGAGAAAAGCTAGGTGACACTAGATTTGATAAAGGTTTTTAGAAAGTGAATACGAAGCTTATAAGATTAAAACTGAATTAATTTAATTTTCAAAAAATTAAAAATCTGTTTCATGAGTACAAAAAAACATAAGCCACAAATTATGAGAAATTACTTCTTGGAAACTTCATTTTTGATAAAAGACAAACATAGAACATTAAACAGAATTCTTGAACCTCAATAAACAAGAGCATTCCAAAAAAAGCAAGCACAAATAATTTGTCTTCAAGAAAATGAAAATCAAAACAACAAACAGACAATAAGACAATCCTTTCAGAATTGTTAATATCTAAAATATTCTTATATGAGCTATGGTAAAAAGAAAAAACACTGGGACCTCTTATTTGTTGTTGGCAGGGGCTACAGTCACTTTGGAAGACAGTCAGCATCTTGCAAAGTTAATGAGAGTCTCTCCAGGTTAGCGGCAATTACATACAATTACACTTATCTAATTAATTGAAATCCTCTACACAAAGATCTACACGAATGTAAGATGATAGGACTGTTAATATAGCCAAAAACTGGACCCTACTAAAATGAAAAAAAGTGAACAAATAAGCAACCTGTGGAATGCTCGTGAATGGATTCATAGATAAAGTCTTGACCTACCAACCACGCCTAACCTTGGGAGAATCTTACATCCATATTTATGAGCAAAAAAAATTAAAAGTCACTCTAAAGGGATTAATTTGATTCTAACTATATAAATAACATCTGACAAAAGCCAGACTATGTACCTGATAAAACACATAGGTGGTTGCAAAGGATTGAGGAGGCAATGGAAGTTTCAAAATGGTAAATCACAGGAGAGTCTTAAGTGGTAGAATGACCAGAGGCCATAATGGTCTCTGTAAATCCAGGTAGTTTGCCTGTCCAAGAGCCTCCCACATTCTCTTGGTACCCACAACCCTATCCCCAATCATTAGCCCCTCTGTGTCACCATGTCCCAGACCCCAACTCTGGTGGAAACTCCCTGCTTACCAGAGGCCATGCCAGTCACCAGAAGTCCAGTTAAGCTGCCTGCCATAGACCTCCCCCACTGTTTAGTGCCCTCCCTTCCTATCTCAAATTCCCACCCAGTTCCTGTCACTGTGACCCAGCTCCTAAATTGGGCAAAGAACCCCCTGTTCAACAAGAGGCTAGATAGACCTTCAGAAGTCCAGGTAGGCAGTCATCCCTGGACCTCCCCTACTCTCTCAGTGCCCCGCCTTGCCCCACCCTCCCCACCCCTCCTCATGGTCCTATCCCATCCTCCAACTCAGGCAGAAACCCTCCTGCTAAACCATGAGCCACATGGGCCAGAAGACCATAGAAGAAACAAAAAAAGAAAGAACACTCATCCAGCAAAGACAAAAACGTCACTTAGCACTATAATCTCCCCAATCTCAGATTCTTAAACACCATTGTAAGAACACAATCAACAACTGTCAAGGCAATATGTCACCATCATAGCCTATCTATCCTACTATAGCAAGTCCTGAATATTCCAACACAGCTGAAACACAAGAAAAAGACCTTAAAACAACTTTATGAAGATGATTGAGGTCCTTAAAGAGGAAATGAATAAATCCCTTAAATTGAGAAAAAGGGAAACAAAATGAAGAAAATGAATAAGCCCCTTTAAGAAAGCCAAGAACAGAAAGACAAACAGTTGAAGGAAATGAATAAAACTATTTGAGACCTGAAAATGGAAATCGAAGCAATAGAGAAAAGCAAACATTCTATAAAATATCTGAATAACAAACCTCAAAACATTCAAAATCTGAGAAACTGTCTTAGCAAGAGGGATGTAAGAAGGCAGGACAAATAATTACAGCATGTTATTCTGTGCATATTAGGGAGCAAATAAATAAATCCAAAGAAAGTACAGACTTTGGCTACAATAACATGTCAACATTGGTTCATTGAGTCACATGCCCCAGACTGGCATAGGATGCTAGCAATGGTGAAAGAGAACATGAATGATGAAGCAGGTCTCCATGTTAACCTCACAAAAATAAAAACAAAAATGTTCTAAAATCATCCGAAGGCTTGCTGAGTGTTCATAGAATGCAAACGTGTCTCCAAAGGGTCATTCTTTTATCTGTTATCAGGTATTCACAGCCTAGTCAGCCAAGAAAAGTGAGAGAAAATTTTGTTTGGGGACTTATAGGAAAGTGAGGGCAAGTGGAGATACACAAAGAGGAAAGTAGTGTGTGAGTGTGGTAGCATCTAGTGTTAACGAAGCTGAGGGTCTCAACCTGTGTCCCATGTCAGGTCCGGCCACCCATCATCACCAAGCCAATTAAAAGAGCCAAATTAAAAGATGAAAGCAGGAAAAAAAGAGATGTATTCAATGTGGCCACACTGGAAGAAGGAACAAAGAGATACCGGGAATTCCCAAGTTCATCTGTCATGTCCTGAAATAATACCAAAGTTCCAGTAGAGAGCCAAGGATACGCATATCTCAGCAATGCAAGTCAGGATGTGGTCTCGATGACCGCTACCCCATCATTGTCTGTCCTTCCACCTCATCTTCTTAAATGGTCTCACAAGTTGTTACAACTGTGTGAAATCTTTTTACAAAGGACAAAGCACCATCTGGCTGGAACCGTTACCTTTCCCAGAATGAAATCCCTAAGGAAACTCAAATTTTGGGTAAAATTCAAATTTCAAATCCCTGAAAGTCAAACTGAAGCAAACAAGTGTCTCCTTAGGAAGTCTGTGTCAAGTTGGTTGAATTTCATCCTCTTTATTCCCCTACTCAGTATGGCCACATTGGAGAAATCTTTTTCTGCTTTACACTATTAATTTGACTGTTTTTATTGGCTTATTGAGGATGGATATCCAAACTTAACTAGGGGTAGAGGTCATGACCCCAAGTTTGATTATGAAAGATGATGAAAGAATGCTTTATAAATGCCTCACTTTGTAATAGAAAAGCCTAACACCATCAATGCTAGGAAGTTCTGGTACAGAATGGGAAGAACAGTGTAATTTCATATATTTGATCAAGTTGATTACTAATTTTAGTTTTAGTAAAATGCCTAAATGAATTCATCTCTCACTTTTTATAATGTCTTGACTATGGTTCTACCAAGAGGAAAACAGACAGTCAACAAGATTGAATCTTGGTGGAAATAATTCTCTTGGAAACTTCTGTATCAAATTTATTACCAAGCAAAAAGAGATGCTGAATATTCTTATATGATATGTTAGTATGTATTGAAACATAATAGTCAAATGAAATTTGGGGCCATTTCAACAATTTATTGATAATGAAAATTTTGGCTTTTAAAAGGAAATTTGCACCTGGCTAAAAGGAAAGAATAATATGAACCTAGCTTATATCTTTTTCATTTATTTATTTATTTATTTATTTATTTAGCTTCTTTCTGCTTATCCAGACTCAGAATCTTAGCACAATTGCTCTGTCACAGACTGCAACAAAGTATTCACAACATAAAATAAGAAATGAATACATTTTAATAAATCAGAATAAATTTGCAAACTCCACTTGCTGTGCCATCACTATATCACAAAACGTTTGGTGTTATTTCATCAATCTCCTGTTATATTACAAAAGTTCCACAGAGATCTAACTTTTAAAATAAAGATTTTTAGACCAGTTCACAGTAAAGAGGTATTTATATACTGGAAAACTATGACTCATGAGGGAATGCATATGTAAGTATTTCAATAATAATATTAGCAAATTGTTTCAACTCAACACATGTTAAGTAGAAATGTGAGGTACTGAATTTAGTCAATAACAAGCAAAATCAACAAAAATATAGAAAGACTACTCTTATAGAAAACCCATTTCAAATTTTGGTTATAGTTTCCTGTGCGTTTATGGTGTTATTCACCATGATTAATAAGGAGAACACCTGTACCTTTCATGGCAGCAGCCTTAACAGATCTTGGAGACCATTGATTCAATCATTATATTTTGTACCTGCAAAACAAATAAGAAACAAAATAGCTTGCCAATTTGTGTCACAGCCATGACAAAGTCTCCTGTAATGAGGTTCGTTCCTTTCTTATTTATTTATTTATTTATTTATTTATTTATTTATTTATTCTCTGAGCCCATGAGACATACTTTGCAAGTATTCTACCACTGAGTACCTCTGAGCCACACTTCAGGCCCGAATTCTTAGTTTCAAAGTGCATTGTGCATAGGAAAAGACATGGTTGTATGCCCCAGAGTCTCAGGGCAGCTTGTGGTAAAGCCCATTGATAACTGTTTAGGAATTTTGTCAACACTCAGCATGCCAAGTGGCTCCAGCCCTCAAGCTGAAACTATAAACAGCAGTTAGTAGCTTCCTATAAAATCAAATTTTATAATAAAGTTCAGAAACATGGACTTTTTTAGATTTATTTTTTAAATTTCCAATTTTGGTCACATTCATGAAAACTAAACTTGTTCAACAGTAACATTCCATATGTCTAAACTTACTCACTAGTAACAATCCATATTTCTAAAACACACAAGAAATTTGCATAACCATGTCTATAGAGGATGTCAGTCTACAGCAGAGGAAATTGAATATTTCAATCACAAGTTTGTTTTTTTTTTGTTTGTTTTTTTTTTGTTTTTTGTTTTGTTTTTTTTGTTTTTCGAGACAGAATTTCTCTGTGGCTTTGGAGCCTGTCCTGGAACTAGCTCTTGTACACCAGGCTGGCCTCAAACTCACAGAGATCCGTCTGCCTCTGCCTCCCGAGTGCTGCGATTAAAGGTGTGCGCCACCACCGCCCAGCACAAGTTTTTCTTGATTGTATGTCCTTACCAACTGAGAATTAGTCATACAACTTTACAATGGATGGGTTAACCCTGTGATAGTTATGTGACTTGGTCAAAGTATAGTTGAGATAGCTGTAAAAGATCAACATGGCATGGGATATGATGAGGAACCAACATGTGGAGGCCCAAATATGTAAACCTAGTCCACCTTGTCTGAAGGTTAAAGAGTTTTAGCTTGTTCAAAGTTGTTGACAACTATGGCTATACACCCTGACTGAGGGTGTTATTACTTGGTGTTTTGGACATTAAGATAGCCCATAGAAGTAGATCCACTCCACCATGACCAAAGGTCAGAGAATTCAAGCATACTTCTGCTCCTTCTTTTGAAATAGGAGGTTTGACCTAGGGAGTGGCTGCCTTCAGAATACTTGTTCTAGGGTGGGTTCACTGCCTAAACAACAGAATGCTTTTCTCATGAATTAATGGCTTGATGTCTAAAGTAGTAAAGCAAGTAACTGTTCTAGTTGTCTTCTGCATCATGTTAAAGCAATCTTTTTCCTTCTTCCCCCTTTTGTATTGGGGTATAAAAGCGTATGGAAAATTAAACATGGGCGTACTCAGAACTCAGAATTCAGCATTCAGTATTCATGGAGTTGCCCTCCTGATACTATCCTGTGTCTCTGTGATTCTTTCTTATCTCTGTTCCTCCTACCTAACTTTTCTAATCCTCATGCCCCTACCCTGGAACTTATGAACCAGTCACAGCTTGGAGTGTGGCAGAAGTTAGCCCAAGAAGACGGCACCTGATATGAGGCAGCCCAAACTGGTGCAACCAGCAACGCCAGGGAAACATTGAAATGAATGGAATAAATTCCCAAGGAGCCTACAACACAGTAAATCAGACAAAGGTTCACAGGCCACCTTGATCAGTAATTTGTCATTGTGACTTTCTGTAAAATACTGAATGATTTTGCATGTGGCATAACTTAGTTATAGAAACTATCAACTGTTAAATCAGTATTATCAAAAATAGACCAGACTCAGTTGTACACCCAGTGAAGTTTACATGAAGAAAAAAATTATGTATTACATTTTAACTTTGTATAATTGATCCATGACATTTCAAATGAAGAACACCGGTATTATGTGTTGCTGTTTTCTAAATTTTACCATTTCATTTGTAACTATATTTTGATTTCCTGAAGTATGAGGATTCACTGCCATCAGGATCCCTCCAGAACCATTGATTGCCTCAGTGTAGTTAGAACCTTAATCGATATTTTCATTATTACATGTCGGTTAGTTCATGACTCAGTTCGGCAGCCAGTACTGTGTGGTTTGTGTGTGTTGCCTTGAGTGAAGCACACATAAAAAAGCAAACCCACTTGTTCTCAGGAAAGTGTCAGCCCCAAGTCATTCTCCAACATGAGGCTGCACATTAACTTGGACCCAAACCAAAAGGGTTAAAGCTGACTTCTTGTTATCCCCCACTAACAGGCTTAATTTCCCACTTCAACATTCAAACACATGCTTATCATTGTTTCTACTAAGCCAACTGTATGTTTCTGTAAAGGAAAGCCATGATGTTGTGTGTAAGGAGAACTAAGTGGGGTAGAGGAAGATGTTTCTGCATCATTTCTCCTGATTGTTGCTGTGAAATTTCACAGGCACATTGTCCTCACTGTCCCCAAGTTCTCAGAAAGTGAAGCTAATCAATAACTCAGGATTCTATAATTTTGGCACAGAAGTTTTTTTTTTTAATGTTTGATTACAGCTTCTCTGAAGTCAAAGGTATTAGAGAAAATAGATAAAAAAGCATTAATCATTTTCATGATTAGCAAAAGCTAATTTAATAATGCAGAAAAAAAATGCCACTTGGTAAGCCATACCAACTGACAGTATATACTCTCCCCTCCTCCCTCCCTTCATCCTTCCCTTCCTCCCTTCCTCCTTCTTCCATTCTTTCCCTTTCTTTTTTCTGTCTTTTTGAAACAGAGGTAGATGGATGTATAAATGCAATTGCAACCAATTCTGCTTCTGACTACTTTTAGAGAATATTGAGGTTAGCGAGACAGTGAGGTCGGCTATAAATTACTTTTTGGATACTTAGATATATTTTATTTTCTAAAACAAAACTGACTAATAAGTGAGTTCCTTGAACAAAAGCTGGCTTCTATGAGGTGCTAATTAATCTTTGTATTTTATACTTTATTTTAAATAATATGTCACATTTTACTTTTTCTAGCAATAGTCACACTTAGTCATTACCCTGCCCTCTGGAAAAGCTGCCCTTTCTTTCCCATGAATACCTTTACATGTATCTTCTTCCATGAACAGTGGTAACTTGTACATATTTTTTAACCTCCTTTTACAGGTAAAGTTACAAGAAAGGAAAAAAATAAATCGTGTAATGATCTGCCCTGTCCCTTTAAGACACAAGCCACGCCCACTCCCTCATCCTTCCCCATCCACTGAGGCAAGCCAATCTTCAGCTTCCAGCCTGAGTTCTTCCTCTGTCTCCCTCTCAAAGAGGTAGCTTCTGGCTGTCCTCTCTCTCTGTCTCTGTCTCTGTCTCTCTGCTCTTCTCCCCTTCTCCCTTTCCCCTCCATAGCTCACTAAATAATATCCAACCTCACTCTGCGTGGCATGCGTATCTGTCTGTCTCTCGCCCATCACGTGGCCTCTGCCTTCAGAGACCTGAACCGTGATCTCCTGCATTGTCCCTGCCTGGGTCTGGTTGCTCTCGGGGTCTGCTGTTCACTGACTGCCACCACATGGCCCACTGCAGCCGCAGGGGATCTGCAGCATTTTTATTTATTCCATTACAAACTGTCGTTATTTTGTTACATTTCTAGGAACTAAAATGCGTGCACAATAGCCACCGATTTTAATACACAATTTATTTGGATAGTTAGGCCATGTACATATAGATTTAAAGCCTATTTTGTAAAATGTACACATTCACAAACTATCTCCACACAGTTCCAACTATTTTACCTGGAATAATAAACAGAAATAAAATATTAATTAGAATTCCTTTAATTTAAATCTCTGGTTTACACATTTTTGTATGATTGGTATTTCCTTTTAGGCTTTGCTTACAGCAGGCATAATTTAAAGAGCTGAAGTTTCAGTACAGAAGTAATTTTATATGCAGCTTTTTACACTGCACAGTACGTAGCATTTTTCATTGGGCCTCATAGTCATTATCGTGTAAAATGCTCATTAGTTTCTTGAGCTGAAACTCAAGCCAGAAGGCTTGCTGTACCTTAAACACTGATGACAATTTAGAGTCTCGGGAACTTGGAGTGTGTAGCTTTAATGTCGGCGAATCTAAGCCCATGTCTGAAGGCTCAAACTTTACACGCTCTTAAGTATAATTCCGTGTTTAAGAATCCACGGGCCATTTTCCTGATGGCATGTTTCTCTGCTCTTTCTCTCCCACCCACTTCTCTTTTCTTTAACACTCCACCCAGCTTCTGCTTACAACCTCTTCATACTTCAGCTTTCCCCTGTTGATTCAATGTGCACAGTATGCCTAACTTCTGCTTCATTGCAGGATTATTGAAGGAGCAATTTCTAGTCTAGGGCCAAAGAGATGACTCAGTCAGTAGAAGTGTTAGTGCTCAGATCTTGGGGACTAAGACCCACTCACCATCTGCAAGGTAAGGATGGAACCTATTCCCTTAAAGATGCCTTCTGACTTCTACACTATGCTCTCACGCATGAAGACCTATTCACTCCCTCTCACTCCAAATTTAAAAAAAAAAACCAAAATTTGAAAAATCCATGGTGATTCTTTGTGTCCATATGAAAAACAAATAAATGCCAATATGATAAGTGATATAAACGTTGTATTTATTTTTTGTACATCTTAACCAAATTATTATAAAACTTAGTGGCTTAAAATAATCCAAATGTACCATCTTACAAATCTGTAGAATACAAGATTCACCAGATCTCACTGAGCTAAAATCAAGGCATTTGTAGAGACATTCTCCTTTCTCGGAGTTCTGAGAGGGGAGCCGTTTCCTTACCTGTTTTCCTTCATCCTCCATCTTCTCTTCACTCAGATTCACCTGGGTGGGTGATTGGAGTTTCAAAGGCTGGCCTTGAACTCACATATCCTCTGCCTCTGCCTCCTGAGTGCTGGGATTTAAGGCTTGAGCTATCACACCTGGCCCTAAAATAAACAAATATTAAAATAAAAGAGCCTGTCTAGAGCCCACAATATAATAAAGCAATAGCTTCCATCTTGGCTTACTGTATAATAATTTTTCCATTTAATTGAAATAGCTTTTCTTTCCATAGAAGAAAGAAATTTATTTGGGACACAAAAGTTTAGGAGAAATTTGCTCAAAACTAATCTCAAAACTAATGATAACATTTAAGCTTTAATCTTTCAGCATTTTTTAAATGTGCATTACTAGGAATGGTGATCTGCATACTGCAAGTGGGTCACTCTGCTTACTCCTTTTTTTTCCCTATGGGAAACCCCTTGCTTTGCAGCTAATGTGTCCAATTTCCCTCTCCCAGCCTTTCAACCACAAGTCTACGTTATAGTCATATCTATTCAAATTTCTTTTCTATAGTCCATGAGAGTGAAGTGATGAAATGAAAGATTAGATTTAAATGTGCTTATCACACACCAAAACTAGATGAGGTGATTAGTATGTTGATTGTTTTATTCTGTACCTTCCTTCTCTAATCATACTCTCAAAAAAAGATTATGAACACTTTCTATAGAGTAATTACCACTTTTTCATTCAAAACCAATCTCGTTCTTTCCATAATATATGCATATATCAAAATATCACATGTTACCCTATAAATATATATAATTATTTGTCAGTTAGAATATTACTAAATAAATAGCCACAATAGTTTGCTCCTAGAATCTTAGCACATGGAAGGTAGAGGCAAAAGATGGAGAGTTTGAGCCTTCCTTTGTTGTGTAACATGTTCAATACGAGCCCAAATTGCACAGGGAATACTTGTCACAGAAATCTAAAGGCTTGGTGCTAAAACTCAGTGGTAAAGTGCTCACCAGCATGTAAAAGGCCCGGAACTGGATTCCAAAAACCACATACACAAAATAAGAAAAGCAAATAAAGTATATGCTTAAATGGCAAATTACAAAAACATCAGAAAATAAATAAATTTTGGACAGAAAGAGAAAGAACCAAATTTAAGTTCCCATCTTTAAAAGTTCTATTCCTTCTGCTTTCTCCCCTTTCCACCCCAATGGTCACCACTAGCACCACAGATATCCAATAAACAAACCTTGAAAAAGTATGGACTTATACCAACAAATATAAATTATTATAAAATTCTCTACAATAAAATATATCACTAATTAATTAACTTTGTCTATATTCACCTTGAGTCATCTCATGAGAAAATTCTGCCAATGACAGTTTCTACAATGAGTTTGTACTTGCTAGAGATTGTGGTATATCCCAAAGGTTCCTAGAGGAAGTCGAAACACTAAAGATACATTTAGCCCTAGAGTCAGCCCAGCCAGCTAACTACTGGTCAGTGGCCCTAGGATTCCATTTGTCACTGCTGCTCCAGTGAACAAGGGATAAGAAGCTTTGTCTGAACCAGGTGTTCAAAGCGAATATCCAGTTCTTAAGCTAGACATCCCTGCTAATGAACATTAGCAGATTTGTAGCCCTAGAGTCTGCAGACAACTTGTATATCTCTCCGGTACAATCTTCCATCTTGTAATAAGGCACTCTCAATGAGCAGACTGGAGCTACAAGGCTCAAGTCTTGTAGAGAGATTTGTGCAAGATCGCAAACTTAATTCTTTTGACCAAATTACTCTACTTTTTCTAATAGTTGCTTGCGGTGTGACTTTTCCTGCCAGACTTGAGCAAACACCTACCCATCCTAAGTAGAGCATTGATAGTAGACCTAAGAAATGATCCCATTCAAGTCTAGCTTATGAGGCCAGGAATTTCACTGAAGTCTGTAGTATGGAGCTGCGGGCTGCGTTCCTGCCTCCCTGCTCCCGGCTGCCTGGCTAGCTTATGCCCTGAAATAACAACACACAAACTGTATTCATTTAAACACTGCCTAGCCCATTAGTTTCAGCCTCTTACTCACGTCTTGACTAACCCATATCTAATAATCTGTGTAACACCACGAATGATGTCTTACCGGGAAAGATTCAGCATATGTCCATCTTAGGCTGGAGCTTCATCGCATCTGTCTCCCTGAGGAGAGGCACTGCAGTCTGACTAACTTCCCAGCATTCTGTTCTGTCTACTCCACCCACCTAAGGGCCGGCCTCTCAAATGAGCCAGGCAGTTTCTTTATTAACCAATGAGATCAACTCAAACAGAAGACCCTCCCACATCAGAGGTCACTGGGGCCTATTGTTGAGGGATCACCTACAGGAGCACAGATGATACAACAACAGTCACTGAAAAGCCCACCTTAGCATGTGTGAGAGCTAATGAATATTGCATCCATGGAGCTCTCTGCATAATGTGCTGGGCTGGGAGTCTCCTCTCCATGGTAGTCCTTATTGCTCATATATCCTTTGAATTTCGTATGTTTCTGGAACTTCTTAAGACTTGTGAGGTTTTTACTTCCTGTGCTCTAATACCTTGCTTTTCTTCCTGAATATTAGTGAGCCTCATTGCATAATGAAGGAAATTGCTATACAATGTTGCTATACAGAAATGTCTTCAAATAACAGTAAATATAGAGTATTCACAAAATGTACCAAAAGACTAAATAAAAGACAAATAAGTATGCTTGATTTTTGTTCTTGAAAAGTCTCATGTTTCCTACACTGGCCTCAAAATTGCTAGGCATCTAAGGTTGATCTTGAAATGAACTTCTGGCCTGCACATTCCAAATGTTAGTATTACAGGTACTGACCACTATCCCTGGTGTGATTTTTGGTCAATCTTTCTGCCCACTTATTCTATCCTAATTATTTCCTAAAAAAATTTTAATGAGCATCATCCAAATCATACCTATACCTTTTTCTCCTTCTAGCCAATCTTTTCCTTTACAAACTCATAACTATTAGACACAAAGTGTTGGGGCAGCTGACCACTCCTTTGTATGAGGGGTGTGGCCGCCCCAGGGGCAGAGGATACCTTTAAAAGAACCGGGTTTGGGGTAGGCTGGCCCCTTCTTTTTCCTCTTGGTTCGCAGCTCTTCCCTGGAACCTTGGCCCTGTAAGTTTATTCCATTTTCTCCCTTTATTAAAACTGATTTATTCTAAAAGGGCTATTTTTGGTTATTCCCAAATTCCTCTGACCACCGCTACAACAAAGACTCCTCACAAGTTTTATCATGGCTCCTAGATATCAGTTGCTCTCAGGAGGAGGAGCTATAGCTCTTTGAAGGAACTTCCACTTTTGCTAAGTTCACATATAAATCTCCTTTGGGTGTAATGGGGGCTAATGGGAACCAGATGCAGAGCTGTATTTATGCTGGGTAAATCCCTATTGCTGGGCTACAACCTATTGTGACTTTAGCTTCTCTTTGATTGCTGCATGGTCAGTAATGACATGCACCAGTTCTTTCACTAGATTCTGCCATTCTATCATTGCTCTCCGATGTGAATACACCTGCCAACTCACAATCTCCATTAGGCCTCATCGCCAGTCTCACTGTGTACTTTTCTTATGGTCCTGGAGATTTCATTGCTGGGCAGTGTTCTGCAATTATTCTTTTAGACCTTTCTGGACCTTATTGAATAAATTATCAAAGCAATGGTGGCTTGTATCTTAACTATTCTATAGAAATTTTAATACAATTTTTATCTTGAATTTTGCTCATTCACTTTTATAAGAGTCAGGGAGAACTCTGTGCCCTAACAATTAAAGAATTAAAACTTTGTTCTTTGTCAAACAGCCCAATTCTCTCTCTCTCTCTCTCTCTCTCCCTTTTCTCTTAGACATTTTCTTCCAGACTCATCAATCTCCCAGGACTTCTAAAAGGCTTCCCTGCTCATGCTGCAAACATGATATGACCTAAAATATGGCATGGCATTGAAAAATTAATGGATGAAAGAATTTGTTTAGTCCCAATTGGCAGAAGATTCTCTTTGACTCAGATTTAATACTTTAGGATTAATTTCATGTTCTCTGCAGACCCAATTACATTACTTGGTTCTGCAATGAATATTTATACAATCCCAATAATGTTAACACCACAGGCTTTCATCTGTTCAATTTTGTAAACAGCACAAGAAGCCTTAAGTCTATGAAGTGTGGAAATGTTGGAAGGTGTTTAAAAAAATAAAACCTCATATGAAGAACAAGATGGAGGGATATATAGAAAACAAAATTGTTGATTGTCGTATGATGTGAATTTTATTTTTGAGATTATTTGCAACTGCTGTGAATCTATTTTACATTGTTTTAACTCAGTATCTAAAAGTGTATCCCTTAGAAAGAAGGAGTACTTGGTTGGGCAAAATGGCTCAGTGGTTCAAGCTCCTGCTGCGCAAGCCAGATAACCATAGTTTTATTTCTGGAACCCACAATGGAAGAATAGACCCAGTTTTTGAGAGTTGTCCGCTGACCTCCATACAAGCCTATGAACACATGTATGCATATTAACACACATGTATGACATGGTAACTCATATGCCATAAACACCAACATGCACTACACACACATACACACACACACACACACTCACACAGATGATAATAAGATAAATATAAAGAGGGGACTTATTTGATCCACAGATCCAGGAAGTCAGTGGCTTGGCACTGCTATCAGCTTGATTCTGCTGAGAGATAAGATGACGGTGATGTCACACAGCCGACCACATGGGAGATGGAATTTAAACAGGTGGGAATGGCCAGGCTAGTGCATCACTAATAATCCTTCTCACTGGAGTCAACCAAAGATCCTCCAGAATAGCCTAACCAGTATGAGGCTCAACATTTGGAGGATCACACCAAACATTAGCAACATGACATGGAGAGCAAATTTCAAACACAAAAATTCTTGGGGGACAGAGCACATTTGATGAATCAAGAAACGGAATTATGTATTTATGTCTTAAACTTAAGGGTACTTTAAGAATTCACCTCCTAAAAATGTCAGTCAATGAAAGTAAAGAGATTACAACTGGGATGAAAAACTTTTGCTATTGATTTTGTGATCTGCCTGCCATATTTCATAAAGCTCTTTTTAATTACTATATTGACTTTGTCAATCCTAAGTGACGTCTGTAACATCCAGATTGAGAAATGTGAACCTATGACAAAATGGAATAGTGATTTTGATATATTTTCCCAACTCCAGTTCTTTGACAGACAAGAAAGACCAGACTCTTGTCACCATGAGGCAACTTTAGATCAGGAACTATATCTTTATCAGGTCCTGACACCCACACAGACACCATCATCTGCCTTCTAGAGCCAGATAGTCTTCTAAAAATCACAAAACAGGTCCACAGAAGGTTTCTTATGATTTCTAAACACAGATGTTTTTTGATTGATCAAGAACATGACCCTGTAACTACAAGGTCAGATTCCAAGCTTTTTATTAAGAAAATTTCACAATCCAGATTAAATAGACCCACCCTACAAGTCTGATGGAAATGCCACATAAAAGAAGGGTGCTTCTTTCTAATGCTCTCATGACTGGTTCTCAGAAACGCCATGGATGGCGTATGTGCTGCCTCCTCATGTGGGTGGGTTGTGCCATCAGCCAGCGATCATGTGCACGTTAACAAATAATAATAAAGGAAAAACTTGCACTCTCCCCAAATAAGAAGGCTGACCAAACAGGAGCACAATTTTTTTTCATCCCATTACCTAGAAGGAAAAAAAAAAACAAATATTTGCTGAAAGTGGAAACTATAATTACAGCCTTAAAATGGTGAATTTAGGCACCATAGAGATGGAGGGGTTCTGGGTTCTTTTTTCTCACTCAGATCACACAAAATGAGAGTTGGTCTACAAAGCAATGAGTCTGATTGTCTGTTAGACTCCTCCAATTCTCTTTAGAAGGTAGGAATAGAAATCTAAATTGCAATCCACATGCCATACCTCTAAGGAGAAAGAACATTCTGTCCTGTAACAGTCATAAACCTTTCCAAAGTCTGTAGTTGGATCTCCTCTGTTGGAGGAATTTTCTAAATTATCTAGACCATCTAGAGCTTATATAGCATCAAACTGTTCTTGCCCCCTGGTTTCTTTCATTCTATGAAATAATTTTCCAAAGTGCTAGGCAGCATTTGGATTCACTGCTGATTTTTATCCTGCAATGATTTTTTTATATATAACTATAAACATTGAATTTCAGTTGGCTCAGCTGGTGCATGATACCGATTTCAAGATAGTGAGGGATTAAGTGAATTTCCAAACCGCAGCAGATAGAAGAGGCTGAGAGATTCTATCGACCCTCATGGGCTTCAACTGTGGAGTCATTCGAGAAAAAAACTGCTGCCATAGATCCAAGCTTGAAAAGATCCCTGACCAGCACTGACATTTAAAAAACAGAAAATTGTTTGGCTTTATTTTAAATGTCACTCCTCTGCAGGTGAAGAATTTTTTTTTTTTAATTTACGAGATTGGGGGATGAAACAAATTGTGCTCAAGTGCACTGGCTATAGAAAGTTTGATCAAATCGACTACGTTTTTGTGAAATATAGGTTGAGTATTAGTAAATCACATGATGGTAATGATTATAAGAAAAGCTCTTACTCAATCTTCAGAAACAGTGGGGTGTTGAGGGGAAAGTACCGGTGTAGAATTAAAATGAATCATTTGAGTCCAAACTTCATCAGTTACCTCAGATATACTCTGCCAATCAAGGATTTCCATAGGACCCTTGATTCCATATTTGCCACAGGAACTTCAGCAAAGGTTCTTTAAATGTCTTTGGTTTCTCAAGATAGTACTTGATACATCAACTTCGGGGTCCTTTTCTATAAAGTTGGGCTAAATTTTCATGCCATTTATTTGGGCATGAAAATAAATGGAACAGAGAATATAAGTGTGAAACAAAATGGAAAACCATAAAAACTGGTCAAATTTAAGATATTTGTTTCAGCATTGAATATATTTTCAAAATAATCACATACTGAAAAAGACTTCTCTGTCATTTTCTCCTTCCTTCCTTTTTTTCTTCCTTCTGTCTTTCATTCATTCCTTCCATCTTTCCTTCATTCATTCCTGTCTGGTTCTAACCAAGTCAGAAAGTTGGGAGTCATCTCCTATTTTGTTTGGATTGGTTTTCTGTTTCCTGTTTCTTCACGCATGCACTCGTCTTATCTCTCAGGAACAGATGGAGTTTTCTGTTCAGGATTTGGGTCAATCATCCTTTAAGTCCATCAAAAGGATGCAGTGTGACCAATGATAAAGATGAAAGGCGGCAATGTGCAATTGTGACTGTCAGTCAGCACGTTGTCTTTCTTCTCTGGGGCCCTGTCACAGTGATGTCATCTCAGAGTATAGTATTATTTGCTTTCTGGGAAAAGGAAAACTCAGAGCAATTCTTCAGTAGTTTTATACGTTGTTATTATTGCTCTTCATCAGGGTGCTCTATTGTTCTACCTACTCAAGATTCTTTATAGCTGAAAATTGGATACCTGTTGAAAGAATTTCTGTGACAAATATTGTTTGGACTGCCATCTCTTAGCTGCATGACATCCTTCTACACAACCCTTCCAACTACCCTAATGAAACTGGTTTTCTCCCTATTCATTGTATCACACTTCACTTTCGAATTCCTGCTCATGCTGTTCTGATAGCTTGGCGTCCTCTTCCCAACAGACACATGATAACATATTTGCCAATATTCATCATCCATGCAAAGTGACAAATACTTGGTGAAGGCACCCGTGATGTTCTTGAAAGCCCAAATGTCTCTGTCCTTTTAGATTTTAACACCCAGGGTTCCCATCTCTTTCAAAGTACTTTTTGCTTTTGATCTTATGGATATTTGGTTGGTTGCCCTTTGATATCAAATTGCCTGTAAGCCAAGATGTGATCATTTCAATATCATATATCCAAAGGGCTGAAAGGTAATAAATTATAAATTATGTTAATAAAATTTAACAGGCAACCATTAGTACACTTAAATGATATCAGTAATCTCAATTTTTATCAAACTTCTAGTAAAACTGAGGCACTATTGATGTAGGATTTCCCTCTGTAAGCTATGAATATCTTGGTACTACTGGTTAATAAAGAAGCTGTCTTGGCCTATAGCAGGGTAGAATATAGCTAGGTGAGAAAACTAAGCTTAATACAGGGAGACAGAAGGCAGAGTCAGGTAGATGCGATGTAGATACCAAAGGAGAAAGATGTCAGAACATTACTGGTAAGCCACAGCCTTGTGGTCATACAAAGAATAATAGAAATGGGTTAATTTAAGATGTAAGAGCTAGCCAGGAATAGAGCTGAGCCGTGAACCAAACAGTGTTGTGATTAATGTAGTTTTTCTGTGATTATTTGGGTCTGTGTGGCCAGGAACCAAAAGTGCAGTCTCCATTTGCACACTATTACATTAGTAACTGAAATATCACCTTATGTTGATCAAAATACAGTACATAAATATAGGAAAATGACATAATATAATGCATAATTATACATAATAGGTATAGTCTAACCATTAGAAAGTACATTATTACTAAATTGGGTTTATGATGAGATATTAAGATACCTAATATACTTATATAGTTATATTTATTCAAACTATTATATATAGATACTTATTCAAACTATAATATCTTAAAATAGGTAAGAATAATATGATTTGATATATCCAGTTAAACATTTGGACAAGTTAAAATGTGTTGATAAAAAAGACTAAAAGATAAACTAATGGATTCATATTTATTATTTTAAAGGATATATATTTCAGGAAAAACACAATGCTTTAAAATGACACATTAGGCATTTTCAGTAGGCTGTGGGCAAAGCATTAATTCCCTGTGGAGTCATTTTTCCCTAATATTACTTTAATCAACTCAAAGAAGAAAAATAAAGAATTTTATTCTCAGGAAATGAGAATTTAGATGATATTTTCAAGTGATGTGATTATAATTTTGAAAACAAGTAATTGCTATGGAACCTGTCAGAATCAAAGGTTCAGTAATGTAGTGGGACTCAAATTCTAAATCAGAAATCAAAGGATCCAAGTGTACAGAGACCACTCAAAGATACAATGGGGGAAATGTGCTTACAATAACATTCAAAGAAAAGGTAAAATTATTAAGAAAACTCAATAACTTTATATATAGTGAAATACGCTCATTATATAGTGAAAGTTTAAAGGAACACTAGTCAAAAGAACAAAGACATAGAATAACCAACACAAGAAGCTTGTCAATGTTCACTCATCTTATTTATAATATAGGTTGATATTTACTTACAGTAAATGGTGGTGTGAATAAAAATCACCCTCATAAGCCCATGGGGAGTGGCACTATTAATATTGTGGACTTGTTAGAGTAGGTGTGGCCTTGTGGGAGGAAATGTTTCAATGATAGTGGGCTTGGAGATCTCAGAAGCTCAAGCCAGTCCTAGTGTGACTCTCTCTTCCTGCTGCCTGCAGATCAGATGTAGAACTCACAGTTACCTCTCCGGTACCATGTCTGCCTTTATGCCACCATGCTTCTTGCCATGATGATAATGAACTAAACCTCTGAACCAAATTCCAGCTAAAATATATGTTTTCTTTTATAAGACTTGCTGTGGTCCTGGTGTCTCTTGACATCAATAAAACCCTAACTAAGGCTATATCTAAGAAAAATAACTAAAAGGTCTCTGTTGTTTGTGGGTATTCAAAAACAGGGCTTGATTGTGTACGAGAAATAGAAATTTAATTATAACATTCATGAATAAAGCTAGGTAAGTATACGCAAAGATTCTCTCAAATTGAAAGGCAACAAAGCAAATTATATCTGTTGAAAGGTAGTCAATAAAAGACACTTCAGTTTTTATTTTTTTAAAACCTTGGACACTGGACAGACTGTCAGACAATGAATGGTATGGGGGCTGTCAAACAATGAAATAAATACAGTTGGAAGTTATCTAATAATTTTTCTTACACTTTTTATTGAAAATAGATTCTGCTCTCCCACCCACAGTTTCCTCTTGTTCCACTGCTTCTAGCTCTTCCTTTCCTCCTATCCCCCTCAAGTCCACTCCCCATCCATATCATTTTCAGAAAAGAGAGGTCTCCAAGAGACTACAGCCAAACTAGACTAAACAAAATACAATAAGTCAAGACAAAAGTCCTCATATCAAGGCTGTACAAGGAAACCCAATAGGAGGAAAAGAGTCTCAAGAGCGATATTTAAAGTCTATTGAGAGATAATGACATAGTAATAAACAACACTGGTGTTGTTGGTTGAATTTTCAAAAGTGCACTAGAGGCCCTGGCATATTCCGAGGGAGATTTCCCCTTTTGGTACCACTGGGACAGTAACACTATCAATTTCAAACCTGTGCTGAGCATCTCTGTGTTCCCCTGATAAGTATGACTTTTTATCTCACTATGGTATACCAACCTTAACTTCTTAGAAACTGCAACAAAAAAATCTGATAACTCACAGAGAATTTGTTTCCGTGATAGAAGGTACACCTTGCCCTTTTTGAGCCAAAAGAAATTTTGATACTCCTTCAAGACTGAAGCCCATGTACCACCCAGCTGATTCAAAACTTGCCAAGTTGGAGTAACAGCAAACACCTATTCAATAAAGGTGGGACAGACATCCACATTAAAAGGTACAATCAACAACCTAAGCAGATATCCAAATCTCACCAGAAAAACACAAATAAAATTAAAATCCAAGAAAATATGTCTCTTCTCAATATTAGTAGTGTATTCCCACAGTAGTGTACCTGAAAAAAGCCAAACGACATACAAGAAAATAAATTCAAAATAACCATTAAAAATACGTTCAAGGAATTCAAACAAGATATGAATAAATGCCATAATAAAGACTGAGAAAACACAAACAGTTGAGTGATGTAAGAAAAACAAGTGAGGATATGAAAATAAAATTCAATAAAGACATAGAAAGTCTGCAGAGAACCCAAATGAAAATAAAACTTGAAATTAAATTATTCAACAGATCTAATAAGAAGCTCAGGGCAAAGTCTCACCAAAAGAATGAATCAGGTGGAAAGAGAATATCATAACTTGAAGATAAAGTAATAAAATTAGACCAGATGGTCAAATAAAATCATAAATCTAAAACACCCATAAACAGAAAAGAACAAAGTTAAAAACATTATTGAAAAGACTAAGCCTATGAGTTATAGATACAGAAGGAGGAGAACTGCAGGACAGAGCCACATAAACTATTCTCAAGATCCCATAGAAGAAAATTTGCCAAATCTAAGCAAAGAGATGTCTGTCCATGCCCAAGAGTCATACAGAACACCCAATAGACAAGACCAGAAAATAACTTCTCCACATCAGGTAACAGTCTAGATACTAAATGTGTGAGAGGATGTTGAAAAGCTGAAGAAAATCAGTACCAAGTCACATATGGAGCCAGGTATATCAGAATAGCCACTGACACTTTGGTAATTATGTTAAAGGCCATAGGGGTTTGATTGATGCACATATATCCTGAAAAACCACAGAAGGCCACCCTGACTACTTACTCTACACTGAGTAACTAGCTATCATAATTGAAAACGCCTCCAGAAACATAACTCAATCCAAAAGAGAGGCACTTCCTAATAGTGAAAGGGTGGGCAAAGCTGCTCTGATCAAATGGAACTAGGAAACAATTAGGAATTACCATTCTAGTATTTGATAAAAGAGAATTCAAGCCAAATTAATAAGAGGAGATAAAGGATGTCACTTCATACTAATCAATTCAAGATCAATATGGTCCTAAAGATATATTCTCCAAACTTGGGTTCACCCAACCTCATATAATAAATGCTAGTATAAGAAGCAGCAAATTAGCCCCAAGACATTGAAGAGAGTAACATCAGTTTCCCCGTTCTAACCAAAGGGCCAACCATCCAAATGAAATGCAAAGAAATAAATATTAGAGCTAAAATGTATCATAATCAAATAAACTTAACAGATACTTACACAAATTACCATCCAAATGCTAAAAATCACACATCTATTTCAGCAGCCCATGGAACTTTCGCTTAAATAGACCACATACTGTGACACAGAGCATGTTTCAAATGCAGGGAAATTGACATATTCTGTGTATTTTTTCTTATCACAACAGAATAAAGCTAGGTATCAACAGCAATAGAAAATAAATACAGGTATGAAAATTGCACAATACCCTATTGAATAAAGATTAGGTCACTGAGGAATTAATCAGAAAAATTTTAAAGTGCCCAGAATTGAATCAGAGTTAAAACATAAAATGCTAAAAATCTATGGGATACAGTGAAAGTGGTCTTTAAGAGACAAGTTTATAGCTCTAAGTGTGTACGTATAATAATCAGAAAGAACTCAAATAAACAATTTAATCATAAGCTTTAAGGTCATGGGAAACCAAAGCAAACAACATCCAAAGAAAAATAATCAAATTTGAGCAGAAGACAGTAAAATAAAAATGAGATGAACAATATGAAGAATGAAGCACTTTGTTCTTTGAGAAGATTAACAAGATTGCCAAATATTCAGCCAATTAATCAAACAAAAGAGAGGAAAAGCCAAGATTTCTAAAAGGGTATAAGGAGTAGAAGTAGACGTCACAACACCAACAAAATTCAGATTGTAAGAATATACCTCCAAAAACCAAATTTGAAAGCCCCAAATAAATAGATGAGTTTCTAAACTACGGGACCCACCAACATTAAGCCAAATATGATTTAAAAAATTAAATAGAGCCAAGTGAGTGGCGGTGCATGCCTTTAATCTCAGCACTTGGGAGGTACAAGCAGGCACATCTCTGAGTCTGAAGCCAGCCTGGCCTATATATAGTGAATACCAGGGCAGCCAGGACCTGTTACACAGAGAAATCCTGTCTCAGAAAGAAAAGAAAGAAAGAAAGAAAGAAAGAAAGAAAGAAAGAAAGAAAGAAAGAAAGAAAGAGGAGGAGGAGGAGGGAGGGAGGGAGGGAGGGAGGGAGGGAGGGAGGGAGGGAGGGAGGGAGGGAGGAAAAGATCAGACTAACAGCAAGTAATGAAACTGCATAAGACAATGAAAACATTCCAACCCAATAAAGAAGATATGGCTGCATGATTTTTTTTCTGACTTTTAAAGGAAAATTAAAATATGCTTCTCAAATGATTTGTGAAATGTACCAAGAAAGAATGTTTTCAAATTCATTTTATGAACCATCAATGCAATGATATCTAAACCATGTAAGCAATGAAATAATTAAATTACAGACCAACTCCTTGATGAGCAAAATTCAAAAATTCTTGATAAAATACTTGCAGGCTGACTTCAAGAAAACATACAAAACATCATCTACCACGATTAAGATAGATTCATCCTAGAGATGTAGAGATATTTCAACATATATAAATCAATAAATATAATTTAGCACATGAATAGAATTAAGGGCAGAACATTCCCATGATCACCTCAGTAGGTACAGAAAATGATTTTCAAAAAGAAAAAAAGCCCAACATACATTCATGCTAAAAGTCCTAAATAGAGTAGGGATGGAGAGGAGGGCCTACCTTAGCATAATAAGCACAATATGCTACAGTCAATGTCATGCTAACTTGAGAAAATCTCAAGGCATTTCCACTAAAATCAGGATGTCCACTTTTATTTAACACAGTATTTGAAGTTTTCCCTACAATAATAAACTAGAGAAGGAGATAAAATTTCATAATGGGATCATCTTATGCATTTTCCTGGGAGAAAAAAGTAATCTACACCCTCCCCTCACTATGAACCACATGGAATACAGCAACCACTGGCCTAGCAAGATATGCCCACTGATGCAATAGTGGCACCAATATTATCAGTATCCAACTTCCTGGTTGGGTTTAAGGTCAACTGAGCAAGACAAACTGATGTTTGGTGTTGTTAACTGAGCCAAGAACTGTACATAGGAGATCCTATACTCTCAGGGAGCAACTACTGCTATAGCTGTACTTAAGGGACATGGTGTAGTATCAAACTGCCAAGTAAGTACTTACATTTACACCCATAGATTAGTACAGCTATCAATCCTCATCAGAGATGTTTCTTTCTACAGTAGACGGTAATTAATAATACAGAGACTCACAACTTGTCAGAAAGCAGAGGATAAATCATTTCTTTTTACTCCAGTTTTTAGGTGTTTGAATCTGTGGATTTCTCCTACTTAGTAGCCACTTAGATTGTATCTTGATAAAAATGTACATTTCTTCTCCAAGTTGCCCTTCCCCACAACCTCTAGTGTTCCTCTGGTCATTCTTATAAATGTATCAGCTTGCGCAGGAATAGATTAAAAATTATTTATACCCATATTTTTATAAGTGTAATTCAGTGCCTGGGCTATAGCACTGAGCTGGGCATGATAGGAAGTTTCTTCTTGTGATCCTCCCACAGGAACAGCTGAGTTCCTTAGCTCTCCTGTAACAAGATCTCCCTACCACTCAAGTCAGGACAAGAAGAACTGCAGTGGAAGTTTCAGGGTTCTCAGAATATTGTACCAATGATGGAGCCTTGTTTTCCTGAGTCAGTGATGGGCACAAGATAAGAACCATCCTCATCTGGGCTAGTCCAATATATCACTCCCAGATCAGGAACAGGGGAGGAATGGTAGGGTTTGAAGTCTTACATTTCAAGGAGGAAAGCCTCTGACTGAGCTGGAGAATAGGGGCCAGTATGCAGATGCAGTCTGGTGTTAGTTCTCCTTAAGCTGAGTGGATAGAGGTGGGAAGTGATCCTGGTTTGAACACCACAGACTCTGGCCTTTCCCACTAAATTTATTAAGACTTTCTTTGTAGGAGGGGAGAAAGCTGCTTGTTCTTCCTGGCCAACTGGCTAGCTTAGCCCTGAAATAATCACACAGAAACTGTATTAATTAAATCACAGCTTGGCCCATTAGCTCTAGTTTCTTATTGGCTAACTCTTACATATGAATTTAACCCATTTCTATAAATCTGTATATCACCAAAAGGTAGTGGTCTACCAGCAAAATTTCAGCACATCTATCTCCGGCGGCAGCTCCATGGCATCTCTCTCTTAATCTGCCCTTCATCTTCCCAGCATTCAGTCCAGTTTTCCCCATCTACCTAAGTTCTGCCCTATCAACAGACCAAGGCAGTTTCTTTATTCATTAATGGTAATCACAGCACACAGAGGGGACTCCCACGTCATTTCTTTTAAATTTTTTCCCCATAAAATGCTGCCTGACTCTAGCATATTTTTTCAGAGCTTTAGGTTGTTTTTTGTTGTTGTGTTTTTGGGATTTTTCAACAGTCTTACTAGTAGTCAAATCAGCAAAATTTCTAAAACTGCTTACATGCCAAAAGCCAATATTCTTCATAAGAAAATAAGAATGAAAGAATGAGCCAAGATAGCAGTTTCAATGTATTAAATCATCAAGGCCTAATTGTGTTTAAATATACTGTTGATGAGCCTGGAGGAATCAGGTCATTCTGCATGCTTCAGGTTGAAGATAAATTTATATGACACTTAGAGAAGGTGTGACTGAAAATATAAATTATGAAAGCATTTACCCTTTTACCTGCACTCTTTTGTCTGCTTCTTGCCTTCAGCTATATCTGCATATATATCAATATATATATATATATATATATATACACACAGCAATAACAGACTTCACATAGTCACATTCTTCTTGTATCCACTTTTCGTCCTATGGGAACCTTTCCGCTCCTCTCTACCTTGACAGTAGTCTAAGTCACTACGCCCTCACGCATGCTGCTCTCAAGATGACAGGCACAATGTCCATGCTATCGATTGCTAGATATAAAGCCTACAGATCACATGACTTTTTCGTGGCAACTTTAATAATTTTGTACAGATACTTCTTAATATTTTCGTTGGGGCTGTTTCTCAGAGTACTTGAAATGGATGCATCTTTTTCTTTCTCAATTTGTGAAGCCTTTCAACTGTTGCTGTCTTCTGAAGCAAGTGTCAGCATCAGACTGTTCTGACTTAAGTTATTCCCTATTATCTGAAAACAGTGTTTTCCAACCTGCTTTTCCTGGAATGCCATCATACGAGAAGCTGTTTGATAATAGAAGATGACTCTGCACCTGCAACAGCACCAATTCTGGAAGGAGGACAGTTTCATCATCTAAATTCATCAGAGTAAATTGGGAATGCAGAGAGGCACATGGTTAAATTAAAGTTATATCAGGAAACCCAGATCCAAGCACTAACGAGACATAGGAGACTGGGGAAGGAGCATAACTGCCTCACCTGAACTCCATACAAAGGTGGACACCTTAAAGTTCAGTAGCAGCTGTCTTACCAACAACTCGCCATCTGACCATCTGGTTGTATATGTTAAGGGACCAACAGTCAAGCACTCCTGTTTGTTCTCACTGTTGATTCAACCTTCTTGAATCACCTTCTGCCCACCTTCCGGTTTCTCCTCTGAATCTGATGTCTCTCTGCCTATTCCTTTGTCTGGAACTGGTCTTGCCCTTGACTTCTGCAGCTGCACACAACTGCACAGTTCAGGTTTCACTTTGGACCTCTACCAGCTGCTGCAGTGCCTCTCCAGAGACCGCCACCTGGTTTGTTATCATTCCCCTGACTCGTTTGCACTTCTCTCCTTTCAAACTCAACCAACCTCCCACCCCTGGTCTCTAAGAAACCCATAGCATCTAAAACCATTGGTAGCCTAAGTGTGTGATATGTGGTTTGTAATCTGAGAGTTCATAGTAGTAATAAAAATTGGAATAGAAGACCCTTTCTCTTTCTCGGGGCTATAAAGAAAAACAGGCAAATGTGGCAAATTGTTGACAATGAAGCTTCCATACTTTACTAAATATATTGTCAGGCAATGAATTCAGACCTTTGAAAAGAAGTGATCATGTTTCTGGCATGCCCCACTTATGACCTATAATTGTCTAAGACTGTTCCGGATTGGGAGTGTCTATGATAAGCGCATCTGTCTCAGCTGCAAGAAAACTGGGAAATAAACTTGGATTCTACACTGCAAACTTGACATAAATCTATCAGATAAAGAGAACAATGCTATTAAAAGGTTCCTGGCATCTTCAAAGTCTGCACATGTCTACAACATACACTAGAGAGATGCAAAGATGTTTGAAGATTATTAGGAAAGATTATTTTTATGGGAGAGATGCCAGGGAAGCTTAAAGACAATGACTTCGTGAATGAGCGCATTGATCATAGATTAGACAGAAAAGCCATGCTTCCTGTTTCCCAGTACCCTGACTTCTTGCAAAAGGCTCAGACGTTCCTGAGCTCTTTACATCCTGCAAAGCAATAGCAAATAAAATGTGCATGTAGTGCATTAACTTTTCATGGGGAGACATAAGCAAATTTCTCTTCAACCTAGTAGGGCATAATGGAAGACCACTGTATAAATTTAACTAAAGTCTAGGTTGGTGAACCACTTAGTTGGGCGGGGGGGGGGCGTTATCACAGAGCACAGATGTGTAGTTATTTATAGGTGTATGGGTAGCATTAAAGCAGCCGCACGACCAAAAAGTCATACCCATCACAGATGGGAGCCTCGTAGAAGATAGATCATGGGATTTCACTTTCATTTAAACTTCCATTTCCTAAACACTTTAGCATTTCTTAAGATCTCTTGCAACTGGGACTGGGTGTAGATTTGTATAATATCTGGAATCTTATGTGATGGTTCTAGGACTCCTCCCTTTTCCTACTGAAGAATGTTAGCACCTTTATTACAATGATCATAAACTTATTACTATTGTTCTGCTCAACTAGATACCATGGCTACCGATCCAAAGTAATCTCTACTCCAAAACGATGATTAGATGATAATGTTATACCTGGAGAGGAAAAGCCACACTGTGTTATTTCACTTCCTTCTACTCCTTTGTCGATTGCAATGTTCCCTAGGACTTGGAAGGGGTGATGTGTACAGGATTATTTTCTGAGCAATAGCGATGTCATGCTGAGGCAAGCAAGTATAAGGGACTCTGCTTGGCTTATGCTATATTCACACCTCTCTTACTAACAATGTACTCGGCAGTCTGTGACAATTACCTGCATAAAATATGCACGTATACCCATCTTTGAACTATGTACCTAGAAGTCTGTTATCAACTTAAGACTCCCACCTGCAATAAGCTGTGCAAACACTTCTGTCTAAACAAAGAAATGTTTCTTCTACCTTTAATGACTTCATAATTAAATGGATTATATCCAACTAGACTCTGCTGACACTTACCTCAGGAAACAAAACAAACTGTAATTTATCTGGCCTGGATTGATTGGAGGTGCGTGATCAAGAAGCAAACTCTGTCCTCAAAGTAAACTCTTAAGAGAAAACACCTATTTACCATCGTATGATTATGCACAATTGGTTATAAACTACTAAAATCAGATGCATCATGAAAAGGGATATGTGTAGCAGAAAGGGTTTATAGAATCTGGCTTATCAAATCAAGATAAAGCCACACATGCAATGCCCTTAGCACCCGCATACCTCCTATTTTTGAGGCCCATAAACAGAAGCCCCAAGCAATAACTCACATTCACCTGGCCTACTCTCACTTTATTTTGCAAATCTGGGAGAGATTTTATTTCAAATAGATGAATACTTGAATACTTCATGAATTGAAAACAAATGAACAGCCCAAACCCCAACCTGTCAGTTCCAAAGAAACTTCATTTCCCCAAATTCCAAAAGGCCAAAGGGACAAATGGTTATCTATGGCACCTAATAGCACATCAAAGCTGGCCTCCAGGTTCCCTTGGTGTCACAATCACCTGTCACATTTCAAATTTGTGCTAACATTCTAGTTCTTTTCTCCTCCTATCCTACCCTAAATGGTAGTGACCAGCTACTACCATTCCCTAACATCCCCTACTCATTCTCCTTATAACCCTAATATTTTGGTTATGCTCACTCTCTTTGACTTTATTTCTGTCTTCCTTCTCCCCTTTTCTCTGTTCTCCTGTGATCTTCCTTTCCCTACCATACCCCCAACACACACACACACACACACACACACACACACACACCTGCTTTCTTCATGGCCAGGTCCAGTCTGCTGACCATGTTCAGTCTGCTATTTTCTGTCTCTGCTTTGGGCTCCTCCAAGTGCCTCTGACTATTCTATATTTTATATCTACAATAAAACACCCCCCTTAACTATATTATGGAGTAGTGTATACACAACTTCAATAATAACAATACTCATTACAATCTTCTTTCTTCTTGGCAATCTGACCAACTAAGAGTCTCTCCATCAGTATTCATGGCCTTCTGTAAGGATTTTCTTCCACACTCAATGCCAGCAGTCTGTGGAAAGAAACACGAATATTTATTAATAAATTTAATGGACACATCATATCCTTTAAATAAATGATAGCCTCTGCTTCCCTACTGAAAATGACCTCTCCAGTCACAATTTTTTGTGCTTGTTAATAGAACCAGAAATGAATCTCCCCTATAAACCAGTCCTTAAGTCCAGTCAGAAGATATAGGTTGTAACCATAACCATCACATGACTATGAGCCAGTAGGATCATAGTGCCTGGCACATTGTTAGTGTCAAATTTAGAGCTTATAACGGAGTAGAACTTGGTGACAATTCTTTGCCAGCATCCTGTAAGATATATCATCTGGTACCACGAAAGCTTGCCAGCAAGGATGGAGCTTCCACTTCAATTTCAATTTGATTTCTCAGTGTTTTTTCTTAACTAATGGGTGTGGAATCTCCAGTAATAGTGTTATCATCGAGGTTCTGACAATACAGTCAAAAGCAGTGGCAATGAGATTGGGAGTCTTCTTGACCAACAACATACAGGAAGACAGTCTCTCTTGGCACTGGGATGTTCACTCAAAAACCATGCTCTTCCTTACCCATTTAAGAAACTTTGATTCACTTGCTGCTGTTTTTCACATGTAATACACTTGGAAGTTAATATTTACCTGAGGTTGCTCTGTGCTGCTATGAGAAAACACTAACCAAAACCAAATTGAGGAGAAGGAGATTTATTTGACTAACAGATCATTGTCCGTCCTTAAGGGAAGGCAAGGTCAGAACGCAAGGCATGAATCTAGATTCAGTAACTGAAGCAGAAAGCATGGAAGAATGCCTCTTACTGGCTTTATTCCTGAATATGCTCAGCGAGTTACCTTAAACAACCTAGGACTACGGCCCAGGAGTGACTTTTGCCGGGAATGGGCAAGGCAATCCTCCATTGATTAGCAATCAAGAAAATGCACTGAAAATATGCCCAGAAACCAATCTAACGAAGACAATTTGTTTGCTAAGGTTTCCTCATCCCAGTTGTTTCAGATTGATATCAGTAGCCACCACAGTGCTATATTTCCCATGTGGTAAAAACATGTTTGGTAGAAGGTGGGAAGGAACTTTGAAGATATACTGCTGCCCATTCCAAACATGTGCAAAATGGACTCAGGAGTCAGTAGCTAAGCATATAACAAGGGAAAACTTTAGCACTGTCTAATACAGCACGAAAACACCCTGTCTCTTCTATCATTTCTTCACAACATTAATTTTGGGTATAGCAGCCAAGATGAAAGGCTCTTCTTCTTCTTCTTCTTCTTCTTCTTCTTCTTCTTCTTCTTCTTCTTCTTCTTCTTCTTCTTCTTCTTCTTCTTCTTCTTCTCCTCCTCCTCCTCCTCCTCCTCCTCCTCCTCCTTCTCCTCTTTCTCTTTCTTCTCCTCCTTCCTCTTCTCCTCCTTCTCCTCCTCCTTCTCCTCTTCCTTCTTCTTCTTGTTTTTCAGCTTTATATAATACATAATCACTTTCCATAATCCACTTTTTTCTTCTTATCACAGGATACTGCCATGGGGTCACCATGAACCTCCCCATTCCTTGTATGTAGAGTGAGGCTGTTTCAAGCTCATTGGCCTCATTTGGTCTGTTGTACCTGCCACACAGGCTAGCTAATCATGACAAGTAGTCTATGGGACAGCAAGGAAGTTATAGCCACTGCCATGGACTCTTAGACTTGGCAGGCATTTGAAGGCATCTTTGACCAAACAAGTAATCTTTATACCCAGTGTACTGTTTTAGGAGATAGTTTATCCCTCCAGTTTTCTCTGGAGTCGTAACTGACCACTCATAGTGTTCTAGAATTTATATTAATATGCCTTCATATTGAGAAAACACTCTGCACCACTGTTTTCTTTAATATGTCTTGCTTCTAGTTCCAGTTAATGATTAGAGAAGACCAAGCCATGATTAAAAGATTTTCCTACCTTAGTCTTAGGCAGTCCATAAACACGGTCATCTTTAACTCTCTTTCAGGTCCCAGTCCCAGACGACACTTTGAACAATTTAAACAGAGACAAGAGACTGGAAGTCTGATCATTTGGGAAGATGGGCGATTTAGACAGCAATGATATTAGCAGGTTATTTCTTAAACACACCAGTGTTGTTCTTCTCAAATAGTTATCATCCACATTGAGCTTGCCTACCCGACAAAATTATAGTTCTCTTAATAAGTGCACAAGGGACTTAATGGCATATCAGGATTTAATAGTCTTGAGCTGTCCTTAGAGACATGTTCTTTGATATAGGGAAAGGCCTAATGGCCAGGTTTAAGTCAGTTTCTTTGTTTGTTATGGGAATGGAGCCTAATTGAAGGTCAATCTTGGCGAGCAAACATTAGCATCCTAACATCCTTAGTTTCCTTATCTATAACAGAGCTCATTAGCATACAAGTTATCTTTTGGGTCATTTGGAGGCAGCACTCCCTTAGCTAAATCCTACTTTGTGTGACTTAATGTCTCCTAAACAAATATATTGGTGAGTCCTTTATAGCATCAGTTCTATCACAAATACATAATCAAATTTGTGTCTTTTCTATGATGCCTGAATTTTCTTAGTGCAAATAAATTTACAAAGCACAGCAGTTGTGTTGACAGCAATTTCCCAAGTACTCTTGATTATCTTAATAGCTAGGTAAAGCAAACAGGAAACATGGGTTCATCTAGTTCAATCTTAATTGCTGATATTAACTCTCAGATCACATGCTTTACACACACACACACACACACACACACACAGGAGACAGAGTGAAAGGGGATTAAGCAGAGTTCATGGAGTTTCAAAGATGCAGTGGCAGCAGTAGGATGCTGATAGGAATGTAAGGAGAGAATTGTGGGAATCAGATAATGAGCCCTAGCACATGTCTGCTGAGAGATATGCTGTGGACATATATCACAAAGTCAGAAGTTTTAGATGAAACTTGGAATTGAGTCAAGCTAAAGGAGAGATGTGTTTGATCATGGGAGCCATAGAGATGAATGGTCTGACTGGGTCTAGATGGATGGACACCTTCTACAGAAGCAGGCACATGGACAGCTGGTCCAGCCAGAGAATGCTGCATTAGGTGAAGACTGAGCTGAGCTGAAGTCCCCAGTACAGTTGAGATCCTCTGCCTGGTGTTCTTTAGACACACATAACAGCTGGTCAGATGACAGGTTGCTGGTGACTAATGCCATGACCTTGATAGATGTTTGTTATCTCAGTTGAAGGCATTTCACCCTTTTCTCCAGTGTCTTGTAGATGTTCTTGGGTGTTGTGTTCATGGTATTATTTTAATACTTCTGTGTTATTATGAAGTCCCAATTTACTTTGATAAGTTTATAGAATTTTCTTTTTTTAATAAATAACTCATTTTGTGCCTCAATTAGGGATTTCAGAAATATGTTTGCATTGCCACCAAGTTGCAAAACCATCCTCTAGGTTTGTACTCAAAATGGAGTTAAACTCTGCTTTCAAAAATGAAGCCTTTCAGGGCAAGACAGTCTTAAAACATCAGTATTTTATACTATGTGAAGTAACTGTTAGCAGAACTCAGCATGATCATTTGCAATTGTGGGCTGAGGAGACTGAAGCAAGAGGAAGTCATGGCTGGAATCTAATGTGAGGCTCCTATAATAGTTAGTGCTTTTGTCTATCTACCAGGGAGTGTCAATAGCTCCATTATCACTATACAGAAGTAGCTATTACCGCTTTGTTCTATTCAATTAGTTACCATGGTTACTAGGCCAAGGTAATTTCTACTCCAAAATAGTGATGATCATTTTATACCTGGAGGGAGAAATCTATGCTTCTATAGGACTAATGATGATCTTAGAAACTCTCAAAGTAGTTTTATAGAGGTAATAATAATAAAATTTTAAGTTGCCACACCACAGTCTCAAATTTCACACAAATAAGGGTATTGTCTTGAGAACACTAATCCAGAAACAATATGTTTTTCAAAGATGTTTTTGTCTTTTCACAATATTGTAATTTATTATTGAATTAGAATAAATTTACCAGTTACAGCATTTTAAAGGCAAAATTTTGCCTGATAATCCTGCTTTTGTGGTACTCTGACCAAGGTGAATAGTTTTCTCTCTTTCAATCTTGATTACTAATATTAACTCTCATTTTATGTGTCAAACATAACACAGTTGATAGATTTATCTTTAAGTAAATACATGTGTGTGTATGTGTGGATATTTGGGTGGATATAAAATGTTAACGTTTCAAAAGTTTCAGCAGTAGGCTGATAGAAATATAAACAAAGGCTGTATCAATAAGTGTCCTGAAAGCAGTGTGCCAGAAACATAGGTGTATATATTTGTATGTTCCACAATATCGGAATTTAATTTATAATAATAAATTCACAAGTTTCAAAAGATTTTCCTTGCAACAATTTGGCTGATATAATCACTTACCTCGGTAATATGCCTAATGTGAGTTTAGGGTCTGTTACTTCTATCTTACTTGCTAGGATGAATTCTCATAACATATTTCTCATAGCACACAACAAATCATTGTAATATAACAATGTAATGTGTGGTTCTCTAAACCATGGTGGAATGATTTGATGGAGACATCTTGTGTAGGGTCTAGTATTCCAAGTTCTCTTACTTTCTGCATAACATGGGTCTCTGTATTTGTTCTCATCTACTGTAGGATAAAGCATCTCTGACGATGGTTGAACAAAGCATTGAAATATGAATATTGCAGAATGTCATGAGGAGAAATTTTATTGTTATAATTTTTGTTTATTTTGATTTTTTGGACCAGTAATATTTGGTTTTACCATTTTACTCTAGGTCCTTGGGCTCCATATTTGTTACAAGGAAGACTGCTTGTTAGTTCCTGGCTGCTTAACCCTGAAATAAGCACACAGATACTATATTATAGTATAGTATTTGCAATACCGATTGGCCAATAGCCTATGCGTATTTCTGCTAACTCATATCCTAAACTAACCTAGCTCTATTAATCTGTGCATTGCCATGTGGCTGTGGCTTACCAGCTAAAGTTCCAGCGTCCATCTCTGGTGAGGCTACATGGCTTCTCTCTGACTGTGCCTCCTTTCACCCAGCATTCAGTTTAGTTTTCCCCAACTATCTAAGTTCTGCTATAGGTCCAAAACAGTCCTTTATTAACCAATGATATTCACAGCATACAGAGGGAATACCACATCACTTCCCTTTTTCTGTTTAAATGAAAAGGAAGGTTTTAACTTTAACATAATAAAATTGCATATAACAAAACAGATATCAAGCAAGAATTACAGTTACAATATTTACACCTACTTTATCTCTTATCATAACTAAGGAAAACTATATTACTATCTGCTTTTCAATGCTATCAGAGACTCCAGAAGGATAAAATATTATCTAAGTAAACAGGAAGTGCATTGCAAGCAACTCTCAAAACTCTAGAATTTACCATGACATCTCGCTGTCTGAACAGTCACCCAAAGTTCTTTTGTATTGTTGGGGTATCCATCTTTAGCCTACAGGCCCATCATATCCAGCAGACTTTTTCATGAGGCAGGAAATTTCAAATACAGTTCCACCTATATTGGCATTGGTCAGTCACTTTTTTCTGTGTTCTATAGAATGTTTTTCAGACCCTTGCATGAAGTAAGAACCTTGAAAGATTATCTCACCTTTAGGCAAATTCAACAGTCACTTTTCTGTGGGTTTTGTATGTACAGTTCATTAAGCGGTCCATGGAAGAGCAGATTTTTGCCCAAATGGCTAACCAACTTTATAAGGAATCTCTTTGATACCCACCTTCCTCTTGAAGTAATTGGTGCTGCCAGTAGCAGACATATCTCTGTTATAAAAAGTCCTAACTTCTTAAAACATTTTAAATGCCATATTCTGTAGTCTTTGAAAGGGTTGAGGAATACCTATCTATCTGAAATACATCTCTGTATATCTAGAAAATCTAACTATATTAAACTGTATTTTTGTGTCTAGAATTCCTTTTCAAGCTCTATCAGGTTTTAAGCAGATTTTAGTCAACCACATTAGTGCCAATTCATAGGAGGAAAGAGCTCTTTGTTGGTTCCTGGCTGCTCGGCCCCGAAATAATCACACAGAAATGATATTATTAAATCACTACATGGCCCTTTAGCTCTAACTTCTTATTGGCTAGCTTTTACATCTTAATTAAACCCATTTCCATTAGCCTGTGTATTGCCACATGGCTGTGGCTTACCAGCTAAAGTTCCATTGTTCATCTCTAGTGGAGCTACATGGCTTCTCTCTGACTTTGCCCTCGTTCTCTCAGCATTCAATTTAGTTTTCCCCACCTAGCTCTGTTCTCCTATAGCTCTGCTATAGGCCCAAAACTATTCCTTTATTAACCAATGACATTCACAGAATACAGAGGGGAATCCCACATCACTCTGGATCAGGTTCTTAGTCACCCAAGCAGTTTCAGGTATGGGTTCTAACTCTTGGAATGGCCTTAAGTCAAACCAGATATTGGTTGGCTACTCTTACAAACTTTGTGCCACCATTGCACTAGCATATCTTGCAGGAAGGACACGATAGTAGATCAAAGAATTTGTGGCCAGGTGGTTATACCTTTTCTTTGGTAGTGTGTAGAGCACCTTCCAGTACCAAAGACACTACAACATAGAGGTGAAGACTATATGTTGGCACCAGCTCGATTTCTCCATGCTCAATGAGTTGTATAGGTACTGTCGTCAGTAAAGGGACTTAGCAGTTATTTTGTAGAGAACAACCTACAGTTGATATACCCTGGGTTGTTTGGGGACCTCTTTGGCCAACAACTCAGCTATAACCCAGTTCTGGTACTGGAAGTTGAGTTTAGTTTAAAATCCACTACTGTGGGATAATGCTCTTGTACCCTATAAAGATTTGTCACTTGTATTGATTTAATAAAATGCTGATTGACCAGTAGCCAGGCAGGAAGTATAGGCAGGGAGACCATACAAGGAGAATTCTGGGAAGAGAAAAGGCAAAGAGTCTGTAGTCATCAATCATATGCATAGGAAGCAAGATGAGACTGCATCACTGAGTAAGGTACCAAGCCATGTGGCTAAATATAGATAACAATTATGGGTTAACTTAATGTGTAAGCACTAATTCATAGTAAGCCTGAGCTAATAGGCCAACCAGTTTATAATTAAAATAGGCCTTTGTGTGTTTTTTTGGGACTGAATGGCTGTTCTCCTTTCTACATGTTATACTGTATTTATATATTTATTTGTTTGCATATGTACAAATATTACCTAGATTCCACATATGAGTAAAAATATACAGAATAATTTGTGGCTTATAAAAATTCTATGAGTAGTAGATTTGTTTATTAGCCTGATTGAGTCATTTTATACAATAAACCCATACCAAAACATTACATTGATAAATGTATACTCACACATATATAGAATAGGTATGACTATTATTTAGGATAAAAAAATAAAAGTTTAATAATATTCTTTCTTCAGACGCTGTAAAGCATAAGATAATGAGGTATGATGTGATGCCTAACACAACTGATTATCACTATGCCCCTGTTATATTATCATAGAGATTAAGTTATATTATAAATAGTCTCACAAAGAACTGATATTTATTTCCACTCAATTGCCATATTATTAAATAAATGAACAAACTCTGAATAGATTCTCTTATATACCCAAAAGGGGGAAAATAATATTTTGAACCCAAGATAGAAACTTTCTAGATTATTCCTCCAAGAGACACAGGAACACTGAGTTCTGCAAGCCAGTTTAAAAAGATTGATTATAGGACTCAGTTTATGAATAAAGACTCGCCCAAGTATTTGTCACAGTAATATAAAATAATTAGAAAATATCTCATTCCACACAACTTTTTATTGGAAAAATATTTTGTTATGCATGCCATTTAAATTTAATGGACCATCAGGAATCCATGCGCTAAGAAAATAGTGTTAGAAATTTTCAGAAATATCACCTTTGCATCAGGCTTCTTTATTCACAGAGAGAGTGTCCTTGGTTCATCCCTTGGTTTCCTGACATTTCCCTACCATTGTCGGTCAGTAAACAGCAGCACCTCCTCTGGCTCTTATCATTGCTCTACAGGCTCCTGTGAAAGCTTATCTGCTATCAAGACTGAGTATAATCCTCCAAACTGTGCCCTAAATCTTACTCTTCCCAGCAACTTCACAGCAACCTTTCTGTCAGTGCCTGCAACAGCCCTCCACCACTTCAATTTTCTTTACCTACAAATAGGTAGAAATCTCCCTTTGTTCTTGTTTTTCAGAACTTGAACTTGCAGGATCTTCTGATCATTTCCTCTGTACTTAAATCCTTTATAAGAAGCCTACATATTTCCATCCCCACTCTGCCATCACCTGGATGCCATGAGATTTTTTTACTTCTCTCTCCAGGGCAATTTTTCTCACCAAGCAGTTATTCTGTTATTCTATCCTTTCTGATAAAATGGACACATGCCATTGTTACTGTTTCTTTCTGGAATATGTAGAAGTCTAGACAAACTACAGTCCTTAGTGCTTTTCAATTAGTGAAACCAAAACCATACCCTCCCTTCTCTGTCAGTGTAATTACCCCACCCTCTAATCCAGACCACAGAATTCCATGCGGTTCTTTCTTCCTACTTATTCTTCACAATTTTACCAAGTGCTGAGGAGTCAGGCCAAAAAAAGTCCATCAATTCTCTTGGATGATTCTCACCTGAACAGTTCCAATGCTTTGGACCCTTGAGGTTTCTTTTAACCATTTAGCTCTGCTCCTTGCCCCTGGCTTTGCCACCATTAATATAACCCCTATGACATTATCAGTGCAAACTTTCTGAAATGCAAAGTCAATCAAGCTACATTTCTATTTCTCTAGCTTCAAAATAACTAATTGATTCCTCCCAGTCTACCCCTGAGCACTGGCCACCATTCCTTCCCTGAGCATAGGCTACCAGTGCAGAACTGCCCGTCTTGGCAACGTCCTCTCTCACTACACTTGCCCTGCAACCAAAGCTTTACCAGACTGAAATGCACCCGAAAAATCCTGACATGCCAGCCGTATTGAAATGAATGCTCTGAGTCTCTGAAAACTCATGCTCCTTTAAACATTTGCAACTCAACACATTCAGCTGGAGCCTCACCCCACACAAAGATGACTGAGCACAATCTCCCAATGTTTATCCTCAAAAATCATCGAGCCAGTCTTAGACCCTGCATCTTGTTAACTATTATGATTGTTACTTTGTTTACCTGTGTGTTCTGCAGGCAGATATACTCAGTGTTCCCTAAGATCGTGGACAGTGTCTTCCTCACCTCTCTGTTGAGAGATGGTTGGCACATATCACATGCTTCAGCTGTGAAGAATGAAGTAAGTCCGGCCCTATTTATTAATATTTTTAAGATAATCATGTGACGAAACAGTGCATATGTTCTTACTTACATTTATAAGTTTTTAATTTTATGTAAGTGTACTAGTTAATTTTCTCACTACTATGACAAAAATACCAGACAAAAACAACTAAAAGGACTGAGAAGATAGTTTAGTGGGTGTAAGGCTTCCTGTGCAAGCACAAGGACCTGAGTTTAAATTCCTGGCACTTACAGTAAATGTAGGGCATGGAGCCATGCACTGTGGTGAGTGGCAATAGCTGTAGCTTGTTCCTGCAGGCCTAGTTCCAGGTTCAGTGAGTGATCCTGCCTCAGGAGAGTAAGATGGAGAGTGAGAAACAAGATACCAGATGCTCTTTCTGAACTTCATGATTGGAAGTGGATGCATGCACACACAAAAATTAACACACACACACGGGGGGGGGGGGGGGGGGCGCACCCAACTTAAGAAATTTAGTGTGAGGAGATACATACAGTCAAACACAATGAGGAAGGCATGGTCACAGGAAGCAGCTAGTCTCATTTCATTTGAAATGATTAATGCTGGTATTCACTTTGCTTTCTCCTTTACACTCAGTCCTGGCTCCAACCTGTGGAAGCATGTCATTCGCATTTAGGGTAGGTCTTCCAACCCCAAACAACACGATTTAGAAGCTCACCCGCAGATGTGCCCAGAGGGCCCTTAGGTGACTGCATATACTATCAAGTTGATAATTCAATTAACCACCTCAGTAAAATATAAGACAAGAGTAAATCAGAAACTTTTCCTTGTTATGAACATTAGCATTTTTCTTCATAATTTTTAGGCTTGTTTCATAATTTTGCATACCCAAGTTCATGTGCACAAAAGTTTCTTGTTGCATAAAACTTCAAAATTTTCTTATAGCAAACATCAATTTGCAATTTATTAAAACTGCTTTTGTGAATATGAAAGATTGCTATAACTAGGCACATATAATTGAGGAATTGTGTATGAAAAGGAATTCATTTACATTTGAGGAATTACAGTTTCCTGGTAAATACTTTTCTTTGGAGACCGGGGCTATGTTTTACAAGTAGAATGCATGCTTAGCATGTACAGAGCACTTTCAGTACCAAAATGATAAAAGACAGAGAGATAATTGCACAGATACATACATAGATGATAAATGAAATTACTTTAAACAGAAACATTATATAAACATCATTAAAACATTATTTTTACAATTAAATGCATCTTATGTGTTAAAGGATACTTTAAAATGTACAGCTCAATCTTTTCATATTAAAAGAAGAAATTGAATCTTGAAATAACAGTGTGAGTAAAATTATACATCTTGTAACTAGAAACATCAAAAGATTTGGAAGTTTAAAAATTAAGTTTGTTCCATTCCTTTATTGTAAATGCTGTGTTTAATTTTTAACTTTGTAGCTTCTGGGGGCTTTTATGGAATTTTAAAATCCCACGTAGACACTGAAAATGGAAATCAAGAGTAGTGATTCTCTCTAGTTCCACTCGGTTGGAACTAGGCTCTCACAGGAAAATGCCATGGGTAATGAAAGAGCAATCCTGTTCTCAAAATTAAGCTCCTAACAGGTGTGATGCTTAGGTTGTGTAGCAACCTGGAGTGAGTTAGTGCTAGTGGAGCCTGAAATATTCTAAGAAAACGTAAAACAGTGGTTCACAAGAAAAAGGTATTCAGAGGAACAAAGTTTCCAGACTTACCATTTGTGAGCCCTTTATCCCCAGGATCATAGTAACAGTTAAGATATAAAAATCTAGGACAAAAGATGTTAAGAAGCTAACCATGTTGTGTCTGTCATAAGAGTATTTCCACTTCTACTGCACTGCTGCTCTAAGGGCTGTAGTAATTCGGTGTATGAGGCAGATTATTATATATTTTGCTTTTTTTAATGAGATAATACACAAGTAGCAACAAATAAGACATTTTGTAAAAATTTTCTTGACCCAAATCTTCACAAATTTCTTCTCCTTCCTTTTCTAAAGTGTTAGACATTCTAGACATTTTGGGGGTTCATATTTAAATATGATCTTAAGTTATATGGATTCTTATTCATTAAGAAAATATTAATAACTTCTACAAGTTAATTAATCTAAACTTCACAAAATGGGTTCATATAGATGTTTCATGGTCTCATAATCTTACAAACACATTTATTTTTTGTTGTGGTAGGTTAAAGAATATTCTACCAATTTGCATAGCCATATACATATCAACTGCAACCCCAAAATTAACCTGGTGTCTTTGAGCACCAAGTTATTTCCACTGCTGAATCCTACACTGATGTTAAACATGTAAAAAGATGCAAAGAACAATTCACTTTTGCTTCAACTAAATTATTCAGAGTAAGTAAATTAATATCAATCTATGTTTTCAGTTGTTTTCCTTTATTAAGATGTACATTCATCTCAAGAAAATAATACCCTTATTTAGGAGTTTAAAAGAAAAAACACTTGAAAATAAAGGATAAGTTTAAAGATAAAAATGAAAAGGGGAAGGGAGAAAGGAAGAAAGAAAGGAAGTGAGGGAGGATGGGAAGGGAGAAGATGGAGAAAAAAATGAAAAAAAAAATGATGCACTAAACACCTGAAAAGTAGACTTCTGAAAATGCCCAGTTCATTATCAGGAAATTCTAATGCAAAGCTCTCCAAGTGCAGTATGCACAGTTTTCTGAGCTGCATGCAAGGCTGTCAACCAGGGCACCATACAGCATGACCTTCAAAGGAGCTCACCCCCTGAAGTAAAGGATTACCGATGTAGGGAACACAGACAAGGAAAAAGGGAAATTATCAAGGAGTAACAGAGACTGGGAAGAGGTTGTGAACCTTCAGAAATTTGAACCGAGTCTTGAAAGAGAGGTTGGATTTCATCAGGAAGAGAAGAAGGAAAGGAGTTTAAAGCTGAGAGAAAATAGGGGGCACAGACCCAGTGAGAGGACATCCAGTGGGTCTTTTACCACCCGCTAAGGACAGTGTGAGGAGGGATGAGAATGAAGGCTGCTGAGTAGACGCTGAGTCGTGGACAGGAGAGCTGCCTGGGATCTCTGTTCTTACACAGGAGAAATGAGCCCCACTGCTGGTTTGAACTCTCTTCTCCGAGCTCTTAGGTGGCAAGGTTGGGCTGCAGTCACTCTCTCTTATATAAGATTTTGCCAGATGAATCTATGTGCACTTCTGGCCTCAGTACCGTAAACTATTTGATGATTCCTCTGTTGAAGAATTCAAACAGTTCCCTCCAATTACTTCCAAAATTATTATATAGACAAAATAATACTTGTCTTTTATCTAGTGTGCAGTAGGAGGCCATTTGTTCATTTCCTGGCCACCCAGACTCCAAAATAACCACACAGAAACTAAATTAATTAAATCACTGTTTGGCCTATTATCTCTAACTTCTTATTGGCTAGCTTTTACATCTTAATTTAACCCATTTCCATTATTTCTATTTTACCACGAGGCTTGTGGCCTACTGGCAAGGTTCCAATCCTGTCTGTCTCCAGCTGTGCCTCCATGGATTCTCTTCTGACTCCACCTTCTTTCTCCCAGCATTCAGTTTAGTTTTCCCTGCCTACCTCTGTTCTACTAAGCCACTGGCTGAAACAGATTCTTTATTAACCAATGGTATTCACAGCATACAGAGAGGAATCTCATATCACTAGTGCTTATTATAATTATAACTTAAAATATTTTGAGATTTTATTTATTTTTATTTTATGTATACAGAATTTTGTATCACATGCACACAGTACACAGAGGCCAGAAGACAGCATTGGTCAGTCCCTGGAACCGGAGTTACAGACAGTGACCTACCATGCGAATGATAGGAATCAAACCCAGGTCTTCTGAAAGAATAGTAAATGCTCTTAATTGCTGAGCCATCCCTCCAGTCCCCAGTTATAATTTGGGTGGTGTCTCACTCCTGTTCACTGTTTTCCTGGTTGGGTACCTTTTACTCATTCTTACACTTCAAACATTCCACATTGACACAAGTCAGGAAAACTGGGCTGGAAGTCATGTGTGTAGGGAGTAAATCTTTTTCATCGTTTCCAATACTATCTCAGTAGAGCACTAAATTCTTTCAGGAAAGAATTGACTTCAGTGAGGAAATGATTAGAAACTTAAGGTCTATCCACTAGCTAAGCTGTCAGAGGTTCTACAAATCCTATTTGTTAGTGTACAACCCCAGAGTCTCTTAAATATTTGTCATTATTTTTACTCTTTTTAAATTGATTATTTATATTTTCTGTATTATTATACCAAGTGAAGTTATACCTTATATAGAGAATCAGTTATAAACTTGCACATAAAATAAAAAAATATCCTATACTTTAAATTATGAATGTTAACTTAAAATGTTCTCTAACCAAATCAGAGAGGTAGAAACTAATGAATTAGAGAATAAACCCCTTTCCTCTACATTGTTTTCACTCTGAGATGAGAGGGCTCATAGCAAACTCCATTTCTAGATTCCTTTTTCAGGTGACTAGGTGAATATTTTTTAATCAGGCAGAATTGCAAGGAACTATGGAATGTTACAGGGAACTGTGGGAAATCTACAGGGAACTGTGGAAAAGTAGGAAGAGAAAGAAACAACATCCATCTGCCTTACCTTCTTCTCTAACTTCTTAGTGAGTGATGTTTCCTTCTGTGGCCCTCCAGTCAGACACAGAAGGTCCCATGCTGTCCTCCTTTATTCCCAGGATTGTCTGGAAACTGTCATCTTAGTCCTCGGGAGATCCATTTCTCCTCTTTCATCTCAGCAGCCTCTGCATGACAACCTCCCAAAACAATCCACTGTATTTTAAATTAGCATGTTTCCCCTTTTCCCACCAGAGTTCTGCATGATTTTCAAACGAATGGCATTCTGCCAGTCTTCACCATCTTCTCTGATGTCTATAAATTGGGTTTGATGGGAAGACTCAGAAAAAGCTAATGACAGTGGCCAGCTCTCTGAAGCCAGAAAATGGTACAGACACAAATATGTGCTGAGCCCAGTGTGCTAAAGACATATTCCCTGAAGTCACCCAAGGCAAAGCCAACCTCTCTAAACATCAGCCCCTCAGAGGAAAGGAGAGAAGAGGAGACCGATATGATAAAATAGCTTTCAATCCAAAACTAGGACAAAAGCGAGGACGGGGGCGTTGGCGAGGTAAGGAAGAATTTCACTTTCTTCACTTTGAAAGCTTCTGCATTATTTTATGCTTTTCAACTTTGAAAATTGCCTAGTACATAAAAGTTTTAAAGGATAATTTAAGTATTTTCTTTAAAAAAAATACAGAATACACCATGATTTTCTGAGCTCAGAGCTTTTATACATCAACAACCAACTTCTGATTACTTTAAAAGTCACTTCAGAAATCTCAGTCCCATTAGCTACTCATATTATTTTTAGTGAAGAAGCAGAGGAAAACAGGTTGAAGCCATTGATGTCCCTCTGGTAATAAAGGCAATGTTCTTTTAAAAGTTTGATATTTTAGTTCCAGAAAACAGAATGATACCTGAAATTTATTTTAGAATGAAAAAATAAATAGAAGTCATAGGCTACCCATAAAAGTCCATTTGAGACATGGTTTTATAGCTTCATGAAGCTTGAACAAGTTCAAGTATTCCATGTACTGTTCTCTGGAAACGCCTGAGTACTACCAACCCATGAACATGCAGCCTATCAGGGAACCAGAGCCAGTAACATCTTGAAAACACATACACATAAAGTCTACAGAAGCAAAGGTTTTCCTGAGCCTTCCTACTTGCCTTCAAGGGTTTACACAGACATAATAATTAATTATATAAATATATCTGGGGACAGATTAACCATGTACAAGCATTTTGCTCCTACTAATACTATTTGACTTTTTTCAAATATAGTAGTTTTCATGGATATTTTTTGGGAAAAATGTATTCATGTAATTTTCTCATCTGATCTGTCATGATGAACATAACACTCTGGCTTAAACAATGAAAAATAAATCAACACCCATGGGAAATTTGTGCTTAGGCATAATTACACATCACACTGATATTGTATAGGTGATGGGTCAGGATATAATCAGTAGGAAACTCTGAAAAGTGGTCCCCCATGTTGCCAAGCAGAAAGGTGAGAGTTGGGCACTATAAAATGACTCTTAAAGGAAGGGGAAAGTTTTACAAAGAGTTCACTCCAGAGCAAAAATTATTTCAGCTATATTCCAGCAAAGTTTCGTCCTATATTCACAGGGAAATAAAACCAAATTATTGAGCTACATACATCCCTAAGGAGGTAAGGTTTTTCTTTCAAAGAAGAAAGTACAGGAATAAAAACTCTAACATAACCTAGAACTACCCTTGGGTTATTCAAATATTCTATTATGTATAACAATATGCGAGGTGTTGAAGATATTCTCTATATTAAAAGGCAATGTAAACTCTTCCATCATAACTACAGAAGTGCAGAGTTTTCAAGACCCCAGGGTGGTCTGGAAAGGAGAATTCAGAGCAGCTCTCTGCATCAATAGCTCCAGGGTCTCAGTCCATCAGAGGACGCTATATGCTCATAAGGATCAGAGGTTTGTTCCCTATCCTCTGGAGGCTGGGCAGCCTAAAGTCAAGGGAAATTCAGGTGCTGAATTTCCAATGAGTACTTACTGACTTGTTCTGAACAACTGGTCCTAGGTGCAAAGGTGAAAGGGGTTCTCCGGGGTTCCTTAGATGGATGTTGAATCCCCTTGATGAGGGCAATGCCTTAGAGATGTTCTCCATACTCTCAGGCTTTAGAATTCAGCATAGGGATCAGCGGTGGAGGAACTTAACCTCAAGTAATCAGTGCCACTCAGGAGCATATTGGAAAAGTGAGTTTTGTTATTTTTTTCTTAAGCACAGTGAGTCACAAACTCTGGAGATGGCACCCAGAAATCTACATTTTACATATTCCTTCAGGTAATTCTGGTGAACATCAATGATTAAGGACACCTCTGGGCTAATGAATGGCAGAATTCCACACAAGATCGAATATGGACGTTGTGAAAAGACAGCCATTTAGTATGTAATCTTGAGTAGATGAATATTCATCAGAGTCAACCTTCCTCAGCAAAATGAATTCAATCATTCTTCTGTATTATTCTCAAATTTTAAATAAAGAAGAGCCTCTGCTTTGACACAGAAAATACAGTTCAGATCTACCCTAAAAAAAGAAGAACATCAAACACCATTTCACAAGGAAGTTACAATGGAAATAAACTCCCACACGTATCCAATTCACCTTGAGAGATGCCAGGGCCATAAAGGTTTAAAAAGCACAGATCTATCCTAAAGGCTCCACATGGGGAAGACCACTCTAAGCATGTGAAACATGGTTAATATACTGAAAGGCAGAACTTGGGTTGCATCTGTTTCATCCGTATTGCATTACTCTCTTAGAGACAGAATGTACAAGATTTCAGGCCATACATAATTTACATAAACACCCACAGATCCTCTAAATATTGGGGTTGTCCTCTTAAATAAGCCAAGACCTGTGAAATTTTGCCAGAGAGCTAGCCATGCCCACAAGCAAAAGCTGATCTTTAGTGAATCCTATACCAGGCACTGTGATTGCAGTGGACTCTAGTGTGAATGTCCTCTCGGAAACCAGGAATTTTCTCAGGCTCTTCCCATGGTATCTGAAGTGCCCCACATTCCTTATGTTCTTACCCATTGCTTGTAAAACAGATGACAAACAGCCTGTAGAGACTGAGTTCATACAAGGCTTACAATTGGCTGCCTTGACCCCAAACATTGGGTGTTTCCTCTCAGTAGAGTGGAAGGAAGTGGCTCACTTTTTTTTCTTGGAGGAGGGAACTGCAAGACTTCTTTCTCTCCTGACATAGTTCTAATGTGTTTCCCAACTGGAAACAACCCCCTCAGTTGAAATGTCTAATCTTAAATTAATTCATGGCGCCAAGAGAACTTAGGCCAATAGGATCATCCACATAGCATTAGCCAGTATACTTTTATTTTATAATTCACCAATGACTATGAAGATATCAAAGTTGGCACAAGAATCCTCAAATCAATCCTAGTGATGTTGACACTTTTAGGAACTGAGTTAAACCTGTAACTATAGACTAGGCTGTTCATATCAAAAGATCTCCGCAATTACCCTCAGGCAAACTTACTCTAGGAGAGAGAAAAACAGAGCTCTCTCTCTCTCTCTCTCTCTCTCTCTCTCTCTCTCTCTCTCTCTCTCTCTCTCTCTCTCTCTCTCTCTGTGTGTGTGTGTGTGTGTGTGTGCTTTGTATTAACTGCTATTCAGTTTATAATAAATATGACTTCCTAGGTGAACTTGCAGGAGATCCCTGAGGAATACTGGCTCTATGTAAATAGTCATGTGACTGGATATCACTTTCAGTCTCGAGATCTTGGTGTTAGTAATGCATATTACAAAAATAAAAACAATTGAGAATAAGTATTTAGAAGCTACTCTGCATGGGGATGCTAAATCCTGGAAATCTCTATTTTCCCTGCATAGGGCATCCAGAGGAGTTTCCCCACTGAGAGCATGCAAAGATTATTTATGTGCCCTAACATTTATAGGAGGAAATCATCACTCCAATGTGAGTATTGGTATAATATTGGAATAATTAAGTCATGAGAGTAGCATAAATGGTTACATAACTGAAATTAATGCTCTTACAACAGGGACCCCAGGGAATTCTGTTCTCATCTCCTACTATGTGAGGTTAGTTAGCCATGGGCAACCCAGGGAGCCTTGGGTCTGGACTGTGCCAGCACCTTGATCCTGTCCTTTTACCCCCAGCATCAGAACAAAACGACACCTCTGTTGTTTATAAGCCAAGTATTCGGCCATACTTTGTTTGGGTACAAACTGACCCAGACAACACAGAAACTCTCTCAACATGCAAAGGATCATCCTTTAGTAAGGCTCAAATGTCTTCCAGGGACCCAAAAATTTGCTGAGCCACACACTCCTGTAGGCCTTTGCCCCAGACTTGACATTTAGCCAGGCTTCTGGTGAATCGGGAGACTTGTAAGCTTGAGACTCTGCTTCAGTTGGCACGGTCAGTTCACAGCCCTGGAACTCCCACATTCATGACAGCGGCCCTCATCATAATCCTCTTACTTTTGTTTAGCCTTTCTACTGAGTTATTTCTAGAAACATACTCAAGGCTTAGAATTCCCCTGTAGAGCCAGCTGCCTGCAGAAGAAGGTGGGATGCATCTGTTTTATTCTCGTGCTCTGGTCTCTGCCTCTCCCGGTGCATCTGCCCATGCTAAATATTTTCTCCTTCATCCATCCAAATCTACTTAGATTTACTTGGGCCCCATTCAGTTCTTTTCGTCTGAATCCTGTACTCATCTCTTCATTGTCTCAGTTTAGAAAAGTAATCCTATAAGGCCAGAACATAAATCCCTATAAATCTGTGATCAAATTTTTATAGAAAAGAAAAACTGAATCCTTCAATCCTATAAAATGTCTGTTACCGTAACCTAGCTTCAGCAAGAATGCTATCAAATCAACTTAGTTCATCAGAATCCTCCTCATCCTAGATGTTCCCCTCACGCCTTGGCTATCAGTTTCCAGTTGTGCTAGGCCCATGCTGAACCCAGCTCTCTTCCTGTCTTCAGACTGTGCTCTTAGCATTTACACTCTGTAACACCAGCCTTCTTTACTGGCCTCCACGTGCACTTTTAGTCTTCATTCTTTTTTCTTTCCTATCTTACTATATAATCTTTTTTTCTCAAAACAACTTTACTACTTTTTTTTTTCTCCAGTTCCCAAGGGACCCCTCCCACCTCCAGCCTTTTCAGGTGTGCCTCACTTTAGAAAGTTCCCACAAAGGTGTTGCTGAAGCAAGGCTCTCTAGTCTAAAGACCTATATAGGTAAAGAAAGGAACCCACTCATGTTGACTCTTCCCATAATTTAGCACTTCAATGGAAGACAAGCTGCTACGTGAGAAGCATGTATAACCAGCAAGCACCTTAAAAGATTACTAGTAGCCAATACTAGGTATCTTATAATAAAATAATGTTTTTGATTTTTCAAGTTGACAAACAATATCCAGAGTTATGCATGATAAATGTGTCTTTCAATGTATATAGTACTTACTATATCTTATCTACCCAGCTTAGTTTTTTGTCTTTTTTGGGGGGGGGTGGGGGTAGTTTTTAGTTATTTGTATGTGTGTATCTAAAACAAACAAAAACTGTCTGTGTGAGTGTATGGACCATGTGTGTGGGTGCCTGTGGAGGCCAGAGGAGGGAATCAGATCTCTTGAATCTGAATTAATAGTAAGTTATGAGCTGCCTGATGTAAGTGCTGGGAGCCAATACCAGGTCCTTTGCAAGAGAAGCAAGTGCTCTTTTAACTGCTGAGCCATCTGTGCAGCCCTCTGTAAGCTGCATAATAGTTTTCAGTCAACTCTGCAGATTTTTTTTCCTAAAAAAAGTATTTAATAATGTACATGGGTAGCTAACTTTAGGGATAGTCATCATAACATTACTATTAGCAGAGACAAATGGCAGTAAGCTGGAATAAGAGATGCTTAATAAACATGAATTATTTTCAGTTGCTCATAAAAGCTTTCCTTCACCAAATTGTTCAAAGCAAATGGGTACAGAGCTATTCAAAACATTTAATTTGTCCACTTCTAGTAGGTACAAAGAAAATTTAAATGTCAAAGTGGTTGAAAACTATTGATGAAAGTTAAGGAAAAAAGAAAGAATTTTTTTCTATGTCAACCAGCTATAAGAAAAAGAAAATGTGAAAGAAACAACTGAAATCAGCTAGATAAAAATAGGCACTGATTTGTAAACTAAGATGCAAAGTAAATCCATTACCTGTAATATTAATTTCCAAGCAAGGTGGAATAAATGAAGAGTTTGCAAGTTACGTTTATTCTTTCCATTTAACAAATAATGCAGTCATTTGAGTAAATTAAAAGGAAATAGTCAAAAAATTGTTTAAATCACAGTTAAAAGTCACAGACAAGGAACAACCATCCTTACCGTTTATAAGCTTACCATCCCAAATGGTTTTCTATCCCTGATAATAAGTACATACAGCTTATATCACTTGAATCATGGTATGCCTATTAGTTTATTTTATTAAAACAAAAGTCATGAAGTATCACATGTTTTCTCTTATATGTGAAATTAAAAAGTATCTGCCTGAAAGTAGAGACTTGGAAGTATGTGGGTGGAGGAGAGAGTAGACGAAAGCAGATTTTATCAGTGCACACTATACACACAAGGGATAGCATCACTATATGCAAGCAATGTGTGTTAATTAAAACAGTCATTCTGGACAGGGTAGCACACATCTGCAGTGCCAGCACTCAGAAAGCTGAGGAAGGAGGATCACAATTAGAGGTCAGTCTAGGCCAGATAAGGAGATCCTGTTGCAAAAACAAAACAAACATAGCCATAAATGTGACTATGGAGATTACTATATTGTAATGAAAATGGAATACCTTTAAAGATAGTCAAGGAGACAATCTGATGAACAAATTTAAATGACTTTGCATTTTCATTTTGAAAATTAGACTCAGAGCATAGATGTATATAACACAAAGAAACCCTAAAATTAAAGGCGGGCGGTAGTCACACAACCTTTAATCCCAGAATTTGGGAGGCAGAGACAGGCAGATCTCTGTGAGTGTTGGGACTAATGAGTCCTGGCCTTCAGCTGCTCTTCCCTCCTAGAACCTTCTAATTAAAGTTACTAGAAGCTGTGCCTATCTTAGAGGATCAGAGGATGGGATTTTCACCAGTTGGCCATTGACTGCTGTGTATTTAAGTCTACATGATGTTAATAAAAAAGGGGGGCTTTTGGTACTAGTGTTGGAAGGTCTGTGTGTCGGTCTGTCTCTGCTGTGTATTCTCAACCTCCAGCCCCTTGCCCTAAGTTCACGAACTGGGTTCTAGCGCATAGAGTGCAGATGCCCTCCCCCCCCCAATGTGTGCGGCATGTGAGTTCGAGGCCAGCCTAGTTTATGTACAGAGCTAGTTCCAGGACAGGCTCCAAGGCTACAGAGGAACCCTGTCTTGAAAAACCAAAAAGAGAAAAAAAAAGCAACCCTAAAATTATTTGCCCAAGGTCGTTAACTGCCCACATCTGTAGCATATGGCATCATTCCCACCCATGCTTTCTGGGTAGTCGCTTTTGTGAAGTAAACAACTGCATGTCTGAAATACCTGAGCAATTTTATCAAATGATTCATCCCTGAAAACGCACGTACAAGTAGGATACAGGCTTAGCAGGCTACATTTAGGAATGTGTATGTATATACATACGTGCATGAAATGAAAAAGAGGCCAAAAATCTGAAGGAGAATAGGCGTGATTTGGAGGGCAGAAAGGAAAGGGAGAAATGTAATTATATTGTAATCTCAAATAATTGTAGTAAAATTGATTTTCTTTTTTTTTCTCTCATAGTTCTGGAGGCTGGCTAGGAAACCCAAGATTAAGGTGCTGGCCTATGGCAGTGAGCCTCTTGATTTACCATGACACAGAAGAGGGTGGAATGGACACAGTCAAGAGGAATGACTTGTCCTTGTAGTATTTGATTATTGTATTTATGTCATTCCCACCTCTTCCTTTCTCCCTCCTCTTTCTCCTGTATGGCCAGAAATATTCGCTCACAAATTTATGCCCTCTTCTTTAATCACACACATGGAATCCCCTGTGTCCATTTGGCATTGCGCATATGCACCTGTGTTTGGGCTGACCGCTTGGGACTGGATAACATCTCAGGAAGCTCGTTCCTGGAGAAGACTGGTTCTCTCTCCCACAGCAGCCACTGATAGCCTATAGCTCTTCATATGGGGGTGAGACCTTGTACAATTTTCCTTATCCACGTTGGCCCATGACAACCCATGTTGTCATTATACAGCCTTGTGTGACAACTGTATTGTTGAAACTTCTTGGGTATGGATTTCCAACATGTCTAGAAGACACAGACTCACCACATGTGCTTACACTTTGCCTTTTAAAATTGCACTTATTGTATGCATGTTAATCTGAATATAGAAGACCGGGTAACTTACCAATGAAAGAAGCCTATCTGGCTCATAATTCGGGAGTCTGGTCTGTCTATGATAGGTCAGCTAAGCCTGGTTGGTAGAAAAGCTGATGGACTTGTGGGCTTCTGTCTTTGAGTATCAGAAAAGTAGAACACAGGACACACAAGACAAAACTAACTGCAAGGTTGATGTATGACAAGCTTTCCATGAGAACAAGCCCACCACATCAAGAAAGACATGAAACCAGTTTCATTTCCTAATTTCCATTTAACGGCCCCACTTCTCAGCACCAACACTGTGGCAATCAAATTTAAAGTGATCAGAAGGGCAAACCACGTTTCAACTCTAGTACCACTCAACTATGCACAGACCTAATTGCCAAGTTTCTCTCAAGATTCCACCTGGCATATGGCAATCAGATTTCAATAAATATGGTAGAAAATACAAACATTTGAAATACAGCATTTTTGTCCTTCTCAGAGAGGCCAATGCCTTCATTCAGTCTCAGCAGCCTCAGACATCTTGACTCTTTCCAGCATCAATCTAATCCTTGACATTGAATAAACCATGGGCTTCCAAAATCCACTGGTGAGTGCAGGCATAGGGAGCATTAGGAAAGAAGGGGGAAGTAACAGATTCCAAATACGTCTAAATCAACGATATTAGCAAAGTACTTTAGACTCTTGTAGTGATGGGAGCGGCGGGCTGCTTTTTGCCACCCAGCTAGCTTTACCCAAAATAATTACATGGAAACTGTATTTATTTAAACACTGTCTGGCCTATTAGTTTTAGCCTTTTATTGGCTAATTTTTATATCTTGTTTTAACCCATATTTAGTAATCTGTGTAGCACCACGAGGTGGTGTCTTACTGGGAAGGATCTTAGCCTGTTTCCATCTTGGAGAGGAGAGCTATGGCATCTGTCTCATTGCCTGACTCTGCTTTTTTTCTCCCACAGTTCTGTTCTGTCTACTCTGCCTACCTAATTTTCTGTCCTATCAAAGGGCCAAGGAAGTTTCTTTATTAACAAATGAAAGTAACACATAGACAGATGACCCTCCACCATCAGACTCTCAACCTTGAGAATCAACTCAGACTTCATTCACATCCTCCAGTCCAGACACATGAGGGTGAGGACTGGGTTCATCCCCAAGGTTTTGCTGGTCCGAGTTTGCAAGCTCTCATTTGGTGTGGTTAGATGCCTGCATTTTTCTTTAGCTGGCAATACGTATGTTGTGTCTCTGCAATTCTGGGGTCCCAAGTGACATCCTGCTTCCAGGGCCTCACTAGCAGGTGATGGCTCTAGCAGCTGCTTATACACAGTTCTTGTCTGCCTGGCTTTAAGGATCTCTGCAGAGTCCTTGAAATCTGAGTGGACAAAGCCATGGGTGTGCAGTAGAGCACTGCCCACATGCTGAACTAGGAGAAAAAGGAAACCACAGAAGTTTACTGTTTTGGGCCTTCAAAGTGTCCCCCATTCTTATATCCTGCAGCAGGAACAAAATGGTTTTTAATTCTGCACCATCAGACCTGTCTTTATGGCTCAGAAAATTCACTTATATGAGAGGCATGAGGTTTTCCTGGCCATCAACCTGTTTGTAGAGGATATTTGAGACTGAGGTTATAATACATTGCTTATTCTTCAGAGAAAGATAATTTTTATGTTTCCTATCTTTTGAGTTTTAAAAAAATCTTTGTAAAACTTTTACAATCCCTTATTAGTAGACACCAAACTAAGACAGACCTAGAGCAGAAGCCACAGGAGGCTACTTTAGCCGAGGTCAGCATGGTGTCCCAGCCATTTGGAGATGTATATGCTAGATAAGGTCATTATCTACCTGGGACAAATCTGTGCCCCAAACTTTGTCCTGGAGAAACCTAAGTTGGTGAAATGGAATTTCATTACTTTGAAACATTTCATACTTTGATGCATTACTTTACAATTTCATAAACCCTGAAGACCACACCCTAATGAAATACTATCACTTAAATCGAAAGCCTTACTTGAGCGCTTCGTGTTTCAGTTACTTTAGATCGCACAGGTAGCTGCTGGGACTGGTTAAACTCCAAATTCTGTATCCATGGGTTAAAGACAGGCACTAAGATTCCGCATCTTAACATGCTGCCTGGGGCATCCGGGATACCGGCTCTCAGAACACACCTTAAATAACAAGATGCGGAAAACTCTTACTGATTAGCATTGAACAACAGATCTTTATTTGAAAATGGAGGCATGACAGAAGTTTGGAAAGAGGAGGACAGTGTGGGTCAAGGGGAAGGAATCCGAGGCCTGCCTCTGCTCTTAATGTTGTTGGTGACATGAGCACAGCCTGTAACTGTGGAGGCCAAACTGTCCTCCCTGTGGATATAAAGTGCTCTTGTAGTAAATAACTGTTTTAATTTTTGTCATTAGCGAATAAACATTTTATAGTCAGTTTAATAACAGTAAATGTATTTATTTTAAAAGGTTAACTGTCCTACTGAGAACACATCCCAGTAACTACTTTATTATAATGAAAATGGAAAATTAAATTATCTTCCTGAGAAAGTGACCTCTTCTCTTTACATAGTCACATACTGAAGGAAACAGCCAGTAGAGAGTGTGACCAAAGAGTCACGAAGCAGGGGGTTACAGTTTCCCTTCTCCTCCAAATGGTTTTTTTATTTCATCTCAACATCTGGCTTTTAATTAACTGATAGGAAGCCAGGAAGACTCTTGTGTAGTCTCCAGTATGTTTAACAAAGTCATAGATTTCCCCAAGAAATGATTAGCGTGCAACTGGAATAGACAAAAGTCACAATTGCACACTATGCCTTGGTAGCTTATAAGTGGTATACGATGAAGAATCAACTTTGAAAAGGAGAAAAGGAGATGGGGGAGAGGAGAGAGAGAGAAAGGCCACAATGTAGCATCTATCTTCACAGAGCCTGCTGTGAGTGAGCACGCTCATTTTCTTGGTCTTCAGGATCAGCGCCATTTGGAAGCATCCACACATCCTAGGGTCACCTTTCCCCAGCTGCCAGAGCCCTGTTGCTTTTGATCACTTTCCCTGGCAGATGTGATAGGATTCTTTATTGTCAGTATCTTCCCAGCCAGCTGCTTGGTGCACAGACTCTTCCCACAGAAATATCATTGCCTCTCAGTGACACTACTAACTTCTGCCATAGGCTGGTCTCCTCAGTAGGGCAGGGTCCTGTCATATCCTGACAGGCCAGGCTCCCAGGGCATACGCAGCTGCTCCTCTGTCGCTTCTGCCCTAGTGTCACATTAAGAAACTGGAACTACCTACATCTGCAGTAACACTCTCTTAATTGTGACAGGTCATAACTGCCAGGTATGCCAATTAAAATATAGCAAGAGAATACAGAGAGAGAGAGAGAGAGAGACTGAAGGTCTGTCATTTACCAAGAAGCCTGTTTCCTTGTGAGTTGGTGGTTTTCAGTGAACACCGTGACAGTATCTGATTGATGGGTTGGTTTGATCCCCCCAGACATTGAGCATAGCACCCACTTTTAGTCGACTTTATCAACTTTCACTGTTATTGGCTTTTCTCTTTCCCATAATTATTCCTCTTCTTTAGCAACAAAAGGGTTTGTCTACTTCAGATTTGCTAGAAATATCTGATATTCCCATCAGCGGAATCTTTCAACTCCCACACATACATCAGAGCACACAAACCCACACTTCCTTTCACTGGCTAAGCCCTCTTTTTTTTCCCATTGCATTTCAGTTACTTAACTAAGGACTTAATTCTATACAGCTAGAATAGGGCCTCATGCAACAAAGCCAAATAGATGGCTAAGCTGAGCTGGAAGAGTCAAACTTACCATGGCTACCTGGAAGCACAGACAGTGATCCTGCTTACTATCTAATGCACAATTCTATTTGTACGTCATGTGCTTCATGTGCATGTTATACATGTCTTTAAGTTCCTGGTTTAATACCCACAGGTCATGATATCAACTTGTTAAAAACTGTACCCATTATGCCACATTGGCCTTCCCACTCCACTGCTTCCTCCTTCAGCATGGCAACCTCATGATCTGTGAATTCAGATATCGGGGCTTGTTATACTTACAAGTCCTAACATCCAGCGACAGACCTAGATTATTGATTGTTTTCTACGTGCAGATTAGGTTCCATTAACAATGAAACATTAATAGTTTCCTTAACTTATTTGGTGTGTTTACCAAACAAGCTGAAAACTGACTCTCTTAAGCAATAGATTTGTTATTTTTATTTTTTTCCCATTTTTAGCATACCAACAGATTAATAGATATCACATTTCCAAGTGGGAAAATAAAAGTGTTCCCCACTCATTAGCATACATGCCTTATAAACTAAAAAGGTTAACGTCAAAATGCTAGATGAGAAGAACATCGTCAGAAAGGAAGCTTTCCAATAAAAACAACCCATTGCTTCTGACAAGAAGAATGTTCTCATAGAACAGGCTTAGCACACACACTGCTGTTTGCCGGTCATTAGCTCTCTTTTATCCCTGCCAATAAAGAAGCCAGACACTGACTGAAGCCTCCTTCCTCCAAGCTTCCAGCGTGTGCAGTAAGATTCCAATCTCTGCCGTTTTAAAGGAACAGGCACAGTCCAGAATAACAAGTGAAGCAACTGCTGGACAACCAAGATTAAGCCAGTGTTCATCAAAGCTGCACATGAATTCAAGTTTTCAGAAATAAGATACACACCAAAACAACAACAAACAACAACAACAACAACAACAAAACTCAACAAGACATAGTAATTAATCAAATTGTAACTGTAAACCAATCTAACAAAATTAATCTGGGAAAAGGGAAAGCTATGCCCCACAGTGGGCCAAACCCCTGGGAATTAATAGCGGTATGTGAGCAAGAAGAGAGAAAGGTTAGGGGCAGATCCCCATTGTCAATTATTGTAGTTTGCCAGTCAGGGTAGGTTGTCCATCAGGATAGGTTGTTAATGCATGGGCTGTACCCGTGTCTTAAAAAGTGTGTTTCCCACTGTGTTTTCTGTAACTCAGACCCTGCCTGCAGGTGACGTGCCAACAGAGCCTACTTAAAGGAGGAAATCAGAAGGGCAGAAGCCCTGGGATGTATTAAGAAAAGTAGATCACTACTTCATGAGGATGCTTTGCTTCCTTCTGTGCAACACATTCATTTCTACACTGGATTTTGTTTGAACAAAGCATTTCTCAAAGCAACTGTTTAGAATTCATTGAGCCAGACAATGACTAAGGATTGTCCTTTGCTTATTTCAGGGTTGCATTGTCATGTCAGTTGACTATTTTTGGTAGGGTTGGGGATTTAACCTGGGAGCTCTCTCATGTAGGTAAGCTACCACTGAACTACCCTTTCACTAGGTTCTGTTTGGTTGCTTGCTTGATTGAACAGCTGATGGTGAGACTGTCCCTAACTGCAGCACTTAGGGAGGGGTCTAGACTTTGGCTGCAAAAGCATCCTTGAGAAGTGTGATAGTCAGAGGACGAAAGGAAATGTTCTACCAGTAAGAAGGCCATTTTGTTATTTAATAACATGGATTGACAGCTGTCAATTCACATGGAGCTTCAAAATTTAAAAGTGTGCATATGGACACGGTAGCATTTGGCCTCAACTAAAACTCTTTGTAGAAAGCAAGGCCTGAGCTCCTATGTCCTGAGGTATAATTGAGGCAGAATGTTGAGTTACTAAATGAGGGATGTGTGACTAGAACCCTGAATTTCTGGATTTTAATCATAGTGTCTTCCCAAAATGAGTGTTAGGTCAGACACTGTCTTACAGCTTAATAATAGCGATGATTTAAAACTAAAAATAAAAAATCCAGTTCAGCTCATTGTCGATAAAGAGGGTCAGGAAATCATATCATGTGCTTTATCACATGAGTACATATATGCTCATGATAGACACTGTACTGATGTATGCTTTCTTCTACATCCTCTCCAGAAGCAGGCGAGGTCCTAGTCACAGCCAAGGTGTAACAGGACAGCATCTTGGCTGCACATCACCAGCTTTCTTTGCTGAGAAGATTTCTTCCACTAAGGGATACCTGTTCTTCTTCTTCCTATTATATCTTCCTCCTTTTTTCACATAAGAACACAAATAAATGAGGAAGGAAAATCATGCTTTCAACGGAGGATCTACCAAATGCCTTCTTTACAAAGAAATGTTATCTTAGAACTGAGAAGGCTTTGCTAAGCAATACAGGAAAAAAAGAAGACAAGGTTGAACAAATGGCAAAACGGTTAACCCCTGTGGGAATTAAGGTGACCTCTGTACCAGGATAGCAAGAACACAAAGAGTTCTGAAGAGGGACTGACCAGAAATTTTTTTTTGTTCTTTTTCTTTTTTTTCCTCATTTTTTTATTAAAGATTTCCATCTCCTTCCCTCCTCCTCCCCCTTCCCTCCCCTACCTTCCACCCATACCCCCTCTCCACCCCTCTCCAAGGCAAAGAGCCATCAGGGTTCCCTTCACTATGTTAAGTCCAAGGTCCTCCCAGCTCCCCCTAAGTCCAGGAAGGTGAGCAACCAAACTGACAAGGCATATCACCATAGAACCTTCACCTGGCATTGGATGGAGAAAATGACAGAGCCCCACATAGGAGCACCGGACTGAGCTCCCAAGGTCCCGATAAGGAGCAAAAGGAGGGATATCATGAGCAAGGAAGCCAGGACCGTGAGAAGTGCGTTTACCCATTGAGACGGTGGGACAGATCTAACGGGAGACCACCAAGTCCAGTTGGAATGGGACTGATGGAACAGGGGACCAAACCGGACTCTCTGAATGTGGCTGACGGTGGAAGAGGACTGAGAAACCAAGGACAATGGCAATGAACATGACCAGAAATTTTTAAGGGATTATTTTTTGTCTTTAAAAACTGTTGTTCAAAACATTCATTCATATGTACACTGGCCCTCACTTGCATTCTAACACTTATTATTAATTTATATAATCATAAATATTATTCAGTATTCAAAAATAAAAGAAAAGTAGGTCACAACAAACAGTGGAAAGAGCATAAAGCCTCAAGCCTACACAAAGAACTAAGTCAACTAAGGAATGCTGAGGTGGGGGAAAGAGTCTTCCCCAGGAGAGAACACACCAGTTGGTTATCCAATACAAAATGGTCAGCCTTGAAAACACTCATACACATAACATTATACAGATTGAACATCTTATGTTTAGGAATAAACGTAGACATACATATTTGCATTGTAAAAACAATTAATGAAAAGAGAGGCAATAAGGGGTATGCGGGAGGGGTTAAAGGAAGGCAAGGAAGGGGAAGAATGGTATAGTTATAATTTCAATCACAAAATAAAAATTCTTGTAAAAATAAGTATAATAAAGAAAAAACCTAATGGCCCTAAGGTTTCTGTTTAGAGAACAGGAAATTCATGAAAGATAGTTGCTATTGTCTATATGCTGAGTGCTGTCACAGAAAAGATCAAAACAATTGAAGACACAGAAAATAAACTTGTTGCATTAGAAAAAGAAAGACACATGCCTTGTAGGTATGGCCACCTGTCTTAATTAGGGCTCTATCGCTGTGAAAAGACACCATGACCACTGTGACTATGGCAATTCTTATAAGGAGGCTCACTTACAGTTCCAGAGGTTCAGTCCATTATCATCACTGTGGGGAACATGGCATCATGCAGGCAGACATGGTGCTGGAGCTGAGAGTCCCATATCTTGCAGCAACAGGAAGTTGACTGAAAGTCACACTGAGGGAAGCTTGAGCAAAAGAGACCTCAAAACCCACTCTCACAGTAATGCATTTCCTCCAACAAGGCCACAACAGCTATTAGTTTCAACCCCTTTGGGGTCATTTTCTTTCAAACCACCACACAAACCCCAACTTCTCTGCCCTACCACCACACAGGCACATGTACATACACATACACCAGGAAAGAAAAGGTCTGGCAAAGAGCAGGGCAGAGTAGTTTTTTTTGAATGGTAGTAAGTTCTCCACACTGAGGTATGCACAAAGGGGAGATGAGATAAAACTCCATTCATAAATCACAGCCATGCTTAAGGGGTTGGAAGGCTCAGGATTCTAACAAGGAGACAGAAGATGTTCCAGGTTCTGCCTAGCTCTTATCATATGACTTTGGCCATCACTCAATGCCTGAGAACATGCTCTAGTGTTCAACAACAAATATATGGGTGGTTTCTTTATTCTTGATTATGGTAAACTATCACTTATTAAATAATTTCCTTAAAAGAATCACTGTAGATTTTTGCAATAGGTTATATTGTTACCCCAATTTTATAGATAGGGAAATGGCATGATGGTCAATTGTCATTATCAACCTGACTAAATTTACAATGACCATGGAATCACACCTCTGTGTATATCTATGAGGGTGTTTCCCAAAACGTCTAGCTGAGCAAAGAGGAATCAACCTGAATGTGGGCTGAACTAAGCTATGAGTTGTGGTCCTAGACTGATTAAGAAAAAGATGAGTGGTGGGTGGGTGGGCATTATGTGATCAGCTGCCTCACACCTCACACTCTGCCCTCACTCTTGCCCTGTGGATAGACCTTCAAACTGTGAGACAAAAACCCCTCTCCTTTGATTGTTTCTGTCTTTTATTTTGTCACAATATTAAGAAAAGTAACTAACATATTTCAGGGTTTACACATCATTTGACCAATACAATTCTAACCTAAAACTGTCTGATGATCTTATATTATTTAACTAACATATTTCAGGGTTTACACATCATTTAACAACACAATTCTAACCTAAAACTGTCTGATGTTCTTATATCATTAGTACATGGCTTGATAGCAGTTAAAATTCATTAACCTGCAAGTATTCCCATTTTTCTTTCATGGTCTCTTTTCATTGCCAAGTAGTATGCCTAGAAATTTATACAAATTATGTTAGGATTTTCCTGGAAGATCATCATCAAGGGTTCATTGATTTCCCTAGACTGATTCTACTATATCAGTCCAAACTACCATGATGGTCCTTTCTTCTGTGCTCTAGAGCTCAGTGCTTACAGAAATGGTACTTTTAGCAGCCTTAGGCTATTTGCCCTTGAACTCTTGTTTTGGTTATCTTTCTCCTCTACAGTTATTACCCCTTTACCTACAAGCCTATTTCATACCTAAAGTATCTGTTTTGTGACCATAGTAATTCATTCTTTAGACTAAGCTCTTTACATCGTGGTCCATTAACTCATATATTACTATAGTTTCCTGTCCTTTGACAATATTACTTCCTTTCCCTAGCCCCAGTCACATCCAAGGTGCTTCTCCTTAATTTGTTTCCTTACATCCGACACTGCACCGCCCTGTTGCTCATTCCCGCCTCAACCTCGTTGGTGGGTCACTTTCATCCATTTATTTCTGCTTCTGCATATGGGTTGCTGATGCAGCTGCTAAAACCAAGCAGCCATGAAGGTTGATGCCACCATAAATGCCTGGAATCCGATCACAGCTGCTCTCTGCATCCACCACGCTCAGCAGTTCTTAGCCCAGGCCCTCCATCATTTCCCTCAGTCATTTTTTTCTAAACTGTCACCATTTTTACAAGCCCCTAAGTGCCACCAGCTTAGTTTAGACTATAACTTACCCTCTCATGTCGCCTTCCACAATCTCCCAAAATGTCCCCCTTTTTTTCAGTATGTGAAATACTCTCTGCTTGGAAGAAGCTTGCATTCTCCCACCCCTACGTGGTCTATGATTTACCCATGGTTCACATGCAGTTCTTTCTCTATATAGACGTATAAATGCCATGTTATACTACATGTCTCTTGTTCTTTGCACCAGGACTTTTGTTCTATTAACACACTTTCCGTGTTCTTTAAGTTTTTGCTTTTCTTGTTTGTAATTCTCGCCATTGGTCAAACATGATTAAGTTCCCTCCACTTCAAACCCCTCTTAGTGTAGCTATAACTGGATGTGATTATAGAACAGAGCTTGGGACAAAATATAGTGAAGCTTTTAGGTATGTTTTAGTGGATTAGCAGGTGCTTAAATTAGTTTATAATATACTTATTTATATTATTAAGTTATTTTATCATACCCATTTGGTGTATTTGTAGACAAACTAGCTCTTTGTAAACATCTGATTTTTTTCCCTATAATTTGTTCTGCAAAATCAGTTCATCAGCTTTCCGTGGGAAGCATAAGGCTGTCTCGCCATCTCTGAGTGCCCTCTGCTGGCAATCTTAAAGAATTACACAGAAACTTACCTTAAAGCCCATAACATTTTCCCCATAGTGGTCTAGTGGTATACCTGAAATCTCAAGATTTAGCAGGTAAAGACAGGAGGATCAGAAGTAAAAGACAAACTTCATCAACATAATGAGTTTGGAGCCAGCTTGAGATATGAGAATGAACAGAGAAGAATGTATATTGCACTATTGGGGATATCTTGGTGGATTGGGCATTGTTGCAGTTCATAGGCTTTACAGCTGACTACAAGTCGTGATTGTGGAAGGCTGTATAGCATCTTTGGGTAGCAGGAGAGCTAATCCTTGAGGATGAACCATCTAGTTTAGACCCATATCAAATCCTTCAAGCCCTGCGTATGAAGTGCATGACATTCTCAGCAATAGGATTCTACTTTGAATTTCTGGGAGGAAACCAGGACAATGACGATAGCCTATATTGTTTTGGGAGTCTGTTGGACTCTGATGATCAACAACTTGAAGACAGGGTTTTCATTCCTAGTGTGGGAGCTTTTGTTCAATGGTCAGTTGTTCTCATTATTCTTACAATGGAGTCCACAGTTTAGATAATGTTGTTCAGCAGAGTGGTGAGTAACTGTTTGCTTGATGTACAGCCTGTCCAAATAGCTTTGACCAGAAGGAAAGGGCATTTGCCCATTCTGTTAAAAATTTCCTGGTGTGTGTGTGTGTGTTTCTGTGTGTCAGTGTGTCTGTGTCTGTCTGTCTGTCTGTCTGTCTCTATATGTAATAATATATATATATATATAATTTTATTTAAAGATATTTCTGAAAACTACCATAGTCTCCTATCGCCTTCATTTAGGAATTAGTTAAAATACTTCCATCAAAGGCAATTAACCCTTGTTATCTATTCATTATCCTGAGGTACAGAATCTTGTTTTTCTTAAACCAGGATAATTATGCAATTATCTACGTTACTTATAAGTTTTCAAAACAATGAATTGGTCTACAGCCACGCTGTAGTAGATTAGCAACTATTATTGTGACATGGCCTGTGTGTGTGTGTGGGTGGGAACATGCCATGGTGAACATGTGGATGAAAGGGACAAGTTCATGTTGGTCGAATCATCCACCTTGTTTAGACGGACATGTTTTTACTTTTCCTTATTATTGAAATACGTTTCCATGCAATGTATTTTGATCATCTTTCCATTCTCCCAATTCCTTCAGGATCCTCTCTCTCTCTCAAACCTACCCACATTTGTTCTTCTCTTTTTAAAAGACACCAAAACCAAGAAGTCGACCCTCTACACACAAAATATACCCACGCACACCAAGACCAAATACAGAAACAGAAGACTGATCAGATAAAACAATTCCCAAACTAAGCCAATGAGACAAGAAAGCTCCAAAAATACCATTAATTTTGTGTCGGTCACCTATTTCTTGGCATGGAGCCTGCCCTGCGCTGTGGTTAATATATCCTGGGAGCATCCAGGGAAGAAAACTAACTTTTCCTCTCCAGTACATAGCTTCTTGATTAGGTGTGGAAGCCCATACTCACTTTTCACTCTCAGTGCTAGGACTCCATCTCTACAGGCCCAATACACGTTGCCACAGTCTCTGTGAGTTCACCAATGCATCAAGTCTGTTGTGTATGAAGACACTGTTTCCTTGTCATAATAAATCACATCTGGCTCTAACAACCTTTCCACTCCCTCTTCGCCATATGCCCTGAACCTTGGAGGGGTTTGATAAAGACATCCCACTTGAGAATAAGTGCTCCAAAATCTCTTAGTCTCTGAACATTGTCCAGTTGTGGGTCTATGCTAGTTCCTATCTACTGCAAGAAGCAACTTCTTTGTGATGGCTCAGTGACACTGATCTCTGAGTGGAGTCTTGTCATTAGGAGTCACTGTGTTGCCTTGTATCCTCTGTGAGAATAATAATAGTATTTGAATTTCTCCTCAGCCTATCCAGTCTCAGATTCTTGACCACTTTAACAGTATCAAGCATGGGTTCATTCTGACTTGTGGAGTGATACTTAAGTCCAGTCATGAGATGATTGGATCCTACCACAACGATTGTGTCACTAATAACCCCCACTGTATCTACCAGGGAGGTCAGTGTTGTACTTCGTAGGGTCAATAACTGGATTGATTACTTTTCTTCTCTGATCCATGCAATCGACTTTCTAGTACTATAAATTCTAGTCACTAGGAATGAAGCTTCCAGTTAGGCACCATCTTGACTTCTCCGTGTTTATGCGATAGGCATCTTAAGTGTGAGAGAGGCATTTTTCACGATTGCCTGCACCAAGCTGGACCCTCTGAAAGTTCCAGCTGTTCTCATGGCTTCATATTTTCAGTTTAGGGGATATTGGGATCATAAACACTTGAACTACGGCTTCCTACTTCCACACTGGTTCTTGGCTTCCGAATTGAAGCTCTCAGGTTTGCAAGTCAAGTGTGATAACTACTGAGCTATCTCTAAAGACAAGCTCCCTGCATGTTTTTGAGAAGTGTAATATTATTTTTAGTTTTATCTTGTACATTTAAAGCCCAAAAGTGACTAGTGATTGTGTGTGTGTGTGTGTTGTCTTTTGTAAGAAGCATTACATAAAAATCATTATATGACCATAAATGGTAATTTCTATTGAGTCATTTATTGTTTCTAGCATTGTTAGTGAAGTTATATTGTTGAATATACTTTAAAATATTTGAGTATATGGAGAGAGAGAATTGTCAGGGGTGATAGACAGAAATAGGCAGAGAAACTAGGAGGCAATAAATTTATAGGCAGAGAAATGAGAAATGTGGTTAAATACATAGGTACATAAATATTGGCAGAGAAATGGGCAAAGAATCATATAGCTACATAGACACATGACTAGAATTGGGGGTGATACATACACAGGTACATAGATGCAGACTAATGGGAGAAATGATACATAACATTTAAATAAATGCAGAGAGAGTAATAGAGGGGTAAAATATACATAGGTACATAGATATAGGTAGAAAAATAAATGAGGCAATAAAACATAGTAACAAAGATACAAACAGAAATTTAGGGTTAATACATAGGTATATAAATATGGAGTGTTGAAATAGTTTATTGTATACAAAGTTTACTAGTTATAAAATTTTGTTTCATAATTATTTAGAATACCTAATTCTAATAAAATCTTCAAAATCAAGAATATTGTATATATAGTTTCAATACCTCCTAAATCACAACTTACATCTTTATAGTTAACTTAAAACTTTTCATTATTTTAATTTTCATTCCTATATTTTTATTATTTTTATTTTATTTTTATTTATTCATATTTTATTTTTCATTACAATAATTATATGTACGAAATAGCATCATCCTTCTATTCAGCTTTAATAATGACAGTTCCAAGTATTTTCCCAATATACCCTGTAGATCATTCAACAATTAAGATACTCATCAATTTAATGTTAACAAGTATTTGATAACATAATAATTTTCTAAGTTTTATATGTAAAATATTAAAATCAAAGTTCAGTCACAAATACACAAAACACTTCTCTTAAATTAGTGGAGATCCTGCTAGTGGTAGGACAACTATGAATTCCACTCCTCACAAAGAAACACAAAACCATAAATCTGTCAGAACACTGTAACTCTAGAAACTGTCCAGTGAGATGAGCCCGTGACTGGTTATATAATATCACATGACCAGTCCTAAAGTGGTATATGTAGGAGCAACATTAAACAGGTTCATGGGTGATAGGCTCCTGTAACAAACTGATTTTGCTTTCTTTTTGCTTGCATGTCAAAACATAAGACCCAAATACAGTGTGAAGAGGAAATACCTGGTGCGTCTGTTCCCTGAATGGAGGTAAAATAGTATTTCAAAATCTTAATCTTAGTTTGGAAGTTCAGAGTGCAACAAATGTCGCAGATGAGAAACAACAAACGTTACACACAAAATAGTACTTTTATGATTTATATTTTGGACAACTTATTGAAAATTTCACTGTACAGCATGTTATATATGTTTCATAAAACCCACTGAAGTGATAAAATTCTAATAATATTTTTTGAAAAAGATCTATTGGTGTTATTTTATCAAAAGGTGGGAAACACTGCTGTTATGTTCTTGGTCATCTAGTAAAGAAAACATGAAGCCATCTCTGACTTCATATATGGATGACTTTATGAAAAGACAGATAGGGGTGTTTGCCTTCTTATACACTCAAGATCAACAAGGGATGGCAACACCCATCGTGAGTTGGGCCCTCCCACATCTACCATGAAAATTTTCCAGTCAGTGATTTGCCTACAGGATAATGTGGTAGGGTCATTTCTTCAGTTGAGATCCCTTTCTTCTTAGCTGACTGTAGCTTGTGTCAGTGAACAAAAAGTTAACCAATACAACTTCCAATTATATTTACTGGAGAAGAATTTGAATTTTAGAAGGTGGGTTTCAGGGGTCTTCAACAGCAAATTCAGCTATAAATTAAAATAGCACTGTATTTTTAAAAAGAGATTTATTTCTGCAAAATGTTTTTACATCACACTTATTGGAACAGTAAGAACAATCCTTGTAAAGATAAAATATTAAATGTCAATTAATAATTCTATTTTCTCAATATTCACTTAGGTGTCTACCAGAGTGAGTTGTATTCATAGAAGTTTAGTTTAATTCAAGAGGGTTATTTTGTGAAATACAGACTACCTTTTCTACCACCCCCTCAAAAATTTTATCAATTCTGTCAACAACACACACAAAATAGGGGTACTTTGATGATTTACATTTTGAACTATTCTGTTGAAAATTTCACTGTACAGTGGTGGAGCAAACAATCCTGCTCGCTTTAGTTACATGTGTTGATACTTGGCTAAATACTGACAAATATGCATTGCTTCACAAATTTAGAGCAATTAAATCAATTCTGTACACGGTGAAAGTTGTTTTGCTGGCCAGAATATTACAGAGCACAGAGCTTGTGAGCAGGGAACACAAACCAGAAGCTGCACGAATCGCTGTGTGGCAGGGAAAATGTCAGGGGGTGTGAAGCATAGTGCAAGTCTGGAAAATTGCCATGTCACCATGCAGTAGCTCTGCTGTAGCAGGGTTTTGGCATAAAACCACTCAGTAAGTGAAATCAAGCTAGGAAGGCAGGGGTGGGACACCTCTGGGCTGCGGACCTTCTGGGCCTATCCCAGTAGGCATAGAATTGGGATTCATGTGGGCATCCGATGAAGATGGAAGCTATAAAGTAATCCCACACTATCTCAGAATTGACAATAATAAAGTGTTGTTTATTTAGGGATAGACTCACAGATGATCCTCTGCATGAATGGGGAACCAGGATCAAATCCAGCAGCTGTGGGAGAGAGTATGAAATTATGGCTGCACTTATAGTATAAGAGATCACACCCAAGTGGACTGGTATCTTAAAGGCTATTGGCTGAAGGAATTCCCACACAATAAACTGCTACAGCTTTCTTAGACTTTATAGACTTCATGTATAGTAATGAAAACAGGAGGCCATCACTGACTTAATAAACAGATGACTTTATTAAGAGAAGACAAGTATTTACCTCAAACCATCCACAAAAACAAAGCACAAAGACTTACTCATACAATACTTTGGTTTAAAAATTATTTATAACACCAATGCTAAACCTGATGTTCAGGTGTAAAATACAAACCACAAAAACACAAGCTTGCATAGATGAACTGATATAGATGTACAAGTGGTATTGAAGGAAGGCTTGGATACTGGACAGTGCCTTAATGATGTCAAGCAATGATGTCAGCCTCCCCAGACACATGAAAGTAACCAGCACCATATTTCTCATCTTCCTCAACAGGTTATGGACAGGAGCAACTCGGGCTATGCAAAGATGGTTTGAAATAGACTGTTGCCCACAGCCTAATTCAGATGGGTGCATACATGCCCACCAGTACCTCCACTAGTCACCTTAAGGCATTCACACAGTTTTACTCAATCTCTAGATAGGTTTGAGGTGGTCTCTTCAGACAAGAGACAATACTCTATTGAGGTTCTATTCAGCTCCATGAAATATGTACTTTACAGCCATTACCACCCCCTCCTGCCTTGACTATAAACTGACCAGACTTGGGATTCCATTTCATGTGTTATAAGCATACCTACTTCCCCATACCTAGAAGGCTCTTACAAAATGAAGTGGGTGGTTCCTGCAGAGCTTAACTCAGGAGATTACGTCTTTAAATTATAAGACAAATGGCAGTATCATTCAAATTTCCTGAGAAACTTGATTTATATAGCAAACTTATACTTTCAGTTCTAGTACCTTCCAATTTTTTTTTTTTTTTTTTGCAGGAATAGATTGCTGTTACGAGATACCCAGCATTAGAGACTTGTCATTCAGAATGTCACTTTATATGCCATTTTCCTGTTTTACTTTCTAATATTCACATTATTTCATGAAATTAATATCTGGTTGCTTATTAAAAGCTACAAGAAAATATAGCTATCACTGAGAAAGGACATCTGTCTTTCAGATTAACAAAGGCTAAAGCTACAGCCTGTGGGAATTTAGAGAAAATTTACTCAGAAGTACAACTTTCTAATTCCCAAAGCTCTTAGCAAATTTTTAGCTAGAATCAATCCCAGCAATTACAGTCTAAATTCAGTGTACCAGAATACACCCAAAGTATATAATTCATCACAGTATAGTCTCTCTCAATGCCTAAATTTTACCTTTTGCAATCCTTGCTGATTTGTTACTCAAACCCTTTATTTGTGAAGCTCATCAATGAAGACCAGGGCAATACAGTCACATAATTAATTCTGCCCTGACCTAGAATGCTCAAATCAGTATACTATGAAAAGCAACTTCAAAAGAGAAAATCACTTTCTGCTTTGCTTAAAATGCACAAATGCATATTAAACCTATGGTGAATATGTTTAGCAGTAAGTAGCGCTTGGATTTATAAGAGAAAAGAAATGGCTTTCAGTGGTAAACACTTACATGACTGCATGACTGTGCTCGTCTATGGCATCCAACACAGCCTAGTAAAAGGGCTCTTCTATCTTCTCTACTATAGGCAAATGTTTTCTGCTTAATTCTCTCTTAAAAGTAATAAACTACAACTCTTCACATCACCATGTCCAATAAATGTCTCCATTTTGTTTGGTTTTCTCCTGTTTTTCTTTTTAATGGTAAATAAACATCCCAATACACAAAGATAATTGTTAAAATTCTTAAAAATAATCGTAATTTTGTCACTAAACCACCAAACCCTTAGAATATTTTTGCACAATCACCATTAAAAGTACAGGAAACTCTCAATTGTTAAGAAAGTTTTCACTGTGTGTGAATATTCCAGTCAGGGGCTTCTCCCCTAGCAGTGCTTCTGGTCATGCCTGCACTACTCAGGGAACTGAGAAGTGCATCTATTAATACAGAAGTCATCCCAAGTACTGGGCAAGAAGTTCAAAGCTCCCGATGATGCTGATGATGTCTGAGGCTCTTCTGTGGATTGTGTGCCAATGGAGAGAGCACACGAGTACACATACACCAAACACAATGGCCTCTGTTGGACTCAAAGTAATTTAAGGCAAAACTGATCTTCACAGACACTGCTGACATAAAGTGCAGGGCTCATCAGAAAAGTGACTATTAATGTTTTCATAGCTTAGTCTTGCTTTCTTAGAGACTTTAAAAGTAAATTTGAGCATTTCTGATGAGTTACACAGCAGAAGCAACAAAAGTCTCTGAGTCTTCCCTTTAATTGTCTTACATATAATAAAACCCAACTGAACAAAAAACTTCCACCACACATTTGGATAATACTGCTCCACGCAGCATTTACAGGACACTAGACAGTAGGCTTCTCTCTGCCTACATTGCCCTACCGCAGGGCAGGAAGAAACAAGCATCCTGTTACCAGTCAGATACACAGCTATGGCTCATGAAGCACACAGGCACCAACAAGTAAGATGGGGTGACTCTTGAGTGACTTCTCTGATAGGAGCAGCATATAATGCACACATTGTAGACTTTAAAAATCTTTTTTTCCCCTGAAACATCAGGTTTTGATTTTTTTAGAGCTGCTATAAGAACATAACACAAAATAGGCAGTGAAATCAAGGTGAGCAATGTTTCCTTTCAATGCCAATGCTCCCCCAACAAACACTATCCTCCTCAAATGAAAGAAGCTATTTATTTCTAGTTCTATTCTGTCTGTCCTCAGATGATCATCAGACTGATGATCTCAGCTAATCAGAAGTTCTCTTTTAAAAGTATCAAGAACGACTGGGTGGTGGTAGCACACACCTTTAATTCCAGCACTTGGATGGCAGAGGCAGGCGGGTCTCTCTGAGTTCAAGCCCAGCCTGGTCTACAGAGTGAGTTCCGGGACAGCTAGGGCTGTAACACAAAGAAACCTATCTCAAAAAAACCAAAATTAAAAAAAAATAAACACAAGAAATCAAGAATAATAGATCTTTATATTTCCCAAGTGAGCTTTATACAAAGGCATTAGTCATTAAAAATCAAGGCTATAAAATGTTAACCACTTATGTGGTAAACAAAATGAATGCACCATATTATAGTATTTTTTTCAATTTGGCACGAAGAGATTTAGAGAAGCTGTAACAGTATTAGAGTCCAATGAAACACAGGTTACAGAGTTTAAAACATGGTTATCTAGGTCCATGTGACCAGTGTCACTATGGAAAGGTTTCTCCTGGTGCACATCTATGAACATCTCTCTTCCTAAATTACATGTTTCTCAAGACCAGAAAACCACAGTTTGGTTGTTGCTGTTTTGGCTTTTAGTTCATTGCTATACTGCCATTTGTCATAAAAATCACTTGACCCATAGCATTTCGATGACATGCAAAGTCACTTCCAAAAGTTCTCAAGATTCTTTGAGAACAAAAGAAGTAATTATCTATTCTTGCAACAAAACAATTATAACTAACAGTAGCTTGAATACAGTAGCTTGAATACTGAAATCAATTTTCTTTCAAGTTAGAATATTTAATCTGACTTTTAACTATGCTCTTTTCTAAGTAAAAATTTAAAAAATTCTAGGAAAAGGAAAGGGGAGAGCGTCATGTCAGATAAGCTTGTGATGAGAGTCCGTAGCATACTGTGCTCATTCAGTTATACGGGGTAAAAGGGTAAGGCCTATGAAGAATTAGTCTGTATGTTGACAGCAAAACATAATACAGTATAGACCTAATAACTGAGCTGCATCAAACTCAGCAACAGAAGGAACAAAATAAATGTATTCATTTTAACATAAAAATGATAATTAAAAAGCAGGAACCACAGTGAAGAGTGGCAGTTCATTAAGAGCTATTAGCTGTTCCTATCATCTCAAAAATGCATTGAGTGATAGCAAAATTTGAGAACATTAATTAAGAATAATTAAGAAAATTTTTTCTATCTTCTTAGTCATAAGTAAATAATTACTGATACTCTTAAAAACTGTTCACTTTACAAAAAATAAACAAAATATTTTAAAATTCTACTCTTTAAAAAAAACTTTGAAAAGTAACAGCTTTTCCAATACTGATGTCGAGCTGGCTATCACATGGGCCATATTCCTTTGGCCATCCACCACCACAGGTAAGACTCCAGCATTCTGGTTAAGTGGCTTGGCATTTTTTTTAAACTGAAATATGTCCATTTTACAACAATAAATATGATGAAATGAAGTCCATGAAAAGCAAAAAAATGCACTTTTAAAGTAAAAATAATAATTTCATGAGATACAAAAGTAAACATTTATAAAACAGAAATGTGGCAAAAAATTGCCTGTTTTGACTAATTATCAAATAAAAATGCAGTTACATTTTTTCTTTAAGGTTACCAGTACAAAATATCTTTAAAGAACATGATGTAAAATCACAGGGCAGTTTAAAGAAACATACAGCATTAGCTTAAGCCAACAAGACTAAGCTTTGATATGGAAACCATTGTACAGAAGGGACTTAAGGCTAGATTTTCCATTTGTCTGAAGGAAGATTTTCCTTTATGTATTTCATAGCACTCAGGCCTATAATTTCCCTCTCCTCCGCACTTCCCAAATGTTTGCACCACTTTGTCTGTTTCTTGCCCACAGCTTCACTCAAATTTCTATCATATGTAACTTTTATAAAGAAAGATACACAATTAGAGATCAAAATCTGTTGGGAACAGTCTCCCAGAATCCCCTGCAAGGTTAAAACAATCTGGAAAGACAAGGCAAATGGAAGATAGGCAGTCCCTAAATTATTTCTCCCATGGAAAACTTTTTTTCTTTCCTAAATAAGCAGAATATTGAAATGACAAAAAAATAGTAATAAACAAAACAAAACAAAAACCCATACAATGAAAATAACAGCAAGTCCAGCCGGGAGACTGTCAATCAGATATAGACATAGCTTGGCTGCTATTTATATTAACTAAGTGGTATGGGCAAATAAATACTTCTATAAATTAGCAGCCTGACAAAGACTGAACTTTTAAGGGGAGTTTAAAGGTCCTCTGGAAAGGAATACAATGGTCATCAACACAGAAGCAGAACTACACACCTGGACAAAGATTCACTTCATCAAATTCAACTTCCTGTTGAATGAGCCCAATTATCACAGGTGCTTAAGACATCACTGAAAGATTGCCAACAAAAACTGCCACATCCTAGGAGCAAATAAGACTGATGGTGTCACCTCTTAGGAAAATGTTCTATTTCCTTTGGCTTTACAATTAAATTGGAAAATCAAAGCTATGAAAGGCTATTTTTCTTTAATTTTCAGTTGACTCTTTATGAACCTGAGTGGAAGGTTGAACAATTAAGGTTTTACAAATAAACATTAGCACATGATGTACCAAGGGCCTCAGAAAGACTTGCCGTGGAGGAAACAGCAGCACAATGCTGAAGGATGACACCCGAAGCAACCTGCCTACCAGGTTCCGTGTCTCTCCAGAGCCTGCACTGACCCTGTGTTCAGAGTTCCAGACTTCCCCTGCTCTGGCCATTTCCCCCTTATCTTATGTTGTCATTTTACTTTTTCTAAAGAGGATAAAAACCAAAGACTATATCCTTCAAAACATCATACTAATAAACAACGAAGAGGCTATTTCATGTACTTTACTATACTTTCTTGAATCAAATGCTATGATTTTTGGTAATCCATTTCTGTACAGTTCTAATTGCTAAATAAACCTGAGTCCCTAAATGTAGATATCCTATACCGAGCAGGTGTCATTTTGTGCAGTTCTAATTACATCCCAGGAAACAGATTCAGAGAAGAGGTGGCCAATATTCAGAAGCTGTATTTCCTTACACTGCCCAAGTGACCAGAATAACCAAAACACGTGAAGAGAACTGAAATTGTTTATGATTAGAAAACACTTGAGTAACTCCAGGAATGGCACAGAAGGACAGCCAATGTGGAATGCGCTCGGGATTGTTCAGTTCATATGTGCTACAGCAAGTCCATTCTCAAGGCAGACTCCATTTTTTGTTTGTTTTCTTTTACTGTTTATTATGGAAACCTGGGAAAAGAAAACAAGGAAAGACATTTAAAATGCAGGTAATGGGCACTTGAATCAGGAAAAAAGATAAAGCTATCTTTGTAGTTTTAACTTTGTCACGGATTTTTCCTTTTTTGATGGTGCAAAAGTGCAAAGTACTCGAGAGTGAAAGTAAAACTCCACGTCTGGAGCTTCCCACCTGCACTACCTCAGTGCCACGTGCAAACACTGGCCCTGCTAATCTCGCTGTGCAATGCTTGTTTCATTTGCAAGTTCTCTATAAAGTTTTCATTTAATAAAAAGATGCAAGTTTAAAAATTCACTGTCTCCCTACCCCAGATTCATCTTCATTTATATGCACTCCAACTGGTTCCTTTTTGCTTTCTTCTTTTTAAAGCCTTTGTTTATAAAATCTCATGTACAGAATCAATTTGTCACTTTAATACTTTGTAACAAATGTATGTGGAGGACAGACAGACACACCCTGCCCCCAAATGATTCAGTTTTGAGAAAGAACAAACCCACGAGCTACTTCCACTACATCAGAGATGTTGGAAATATCAGTAAATTAAAAAGAATGATAAAAACTTCACCTAAGAAATCTTCAAAAAAGTTCCATCAAATATGAAGACCTACCATTTGTAACTTGTTCTGCAGACTTCTCTCACTCGCTCCCCCACCCCACAAGGTCTCACTATGTAGTTCATATTTGCCTGGCACTCCCCATCTTTCTACCTCTGCTTCTTGAATGCCTGAACTACAGGAATATCGCACCACACAGAGCCTTCTTTCATAACTGACAATTCTGGACTATGTATTTTACTACCAATCTTTTGAAGATAGGGAAGTTAAAAAAGGAACTCTTTCACTGAGTAACTTTGATGAACGTGTGTGTATCTCAGTGTATGTATATACTGGGAAAGCAAATGCATCCAACGATGCTTCTATTATAAAATTATTAATTTACTACAGTTCTTCATTTCTTTCCTCATCTTTACTGCACCTTTCATCTGTGAGAAGTTATGTGGCATGAATATGTACACACTGTACATCTAATTCCTACTGTCAGAGATGGCTGAACATCACCAACATGCTTGAATCAAACTGTTTTAGGTTTCAGAACTTTTCTCTGAAACATATGCACAGACTATCCTTAATTTCTCACTTTTAATTGAAATGACTACATATTGGCAGTGGAGGCACCCCAAATCTGAAAAGTTTACATTTGAAATGCTGCAAAACTCTGGAACTGTTTGAAGAATGTGTTAGTTTTGAAAACCTTCAGCCTTCAGATTTCCGTTGTTTAATCTGCGCATATAAAGCATTCCAACGAGTCTAAGTGTGCTGCGACTCCCTTTAATAATGCGACAAAAGAGCACTGACGTGCACGTGGAGGACACAAACAGCCCACGCGTCACGTAAAGCGAGTACTTCAGCTTGCGGAGTTTGGTAACTGACGAGAGGAAGACAGTGTAGGACTCCACGCTTTCCCTGCCGTAACTGGAAGACAGATTTCATTTCCTATTACAGGACCTCAGCTTGACCTCACAGACGCTGTGTACCTCTATGTGAGGGCTCCGCCTTTGAGAAATGACGAGTGGCACTGTGCTGGTTTGTAAGATGCGTGTGGTCCAGATCCACAGGGTCCATCACTGTAGGCGGTGGTGGTCTGCAGAGAGTGAAAATTTAAAAACTCTTAAGTGATGCTTTCTACAGTTCCATCTTTCCCTAAGCAACACGGCAGATGTTTTCTACTGTGTGTCAGAATTCTTAGTTTAGTTCCTGGACAGCTACATGTCCTTGAATAAATTATTTTTTATCTTACTGTTCTTGATGCCTATAATTCACTAACCATATTTTCCAAATATCTAATATGTGTGAGGCATTGTACTGATGGAAGCAAATGTGAATGAAGTATGGCCTGCCAATCATTTACTTCATGTTGCCAGATGCTATCCAGGAAAAAGAAGTGAATAAATTAATAAAGCTAAATAAAGAAGAAAAGAAGGAGTCAGAAAGGGCAGCAGCAACCAAGAATGGGAGACGATTTAAAAGCAACTGTGGTTCTTTATCCACTAGGTGGCAAAATTTATCTTAAAAACATGGTACTTTCTGCGCAACTCGTTTACAAGGTTTTATGTCAAAAAGAAACAAAATGTCAAAAGGAAAATTTTAAATTCTAAATTTATTAATTTAATTAAAATAGAGTTTTGCAAATATTTGGCATTAATGAAAATAAAAAGAGCCAGTTCAATTCTGTTTAATTTTCTAAAGGTATAGTTAAATAGTATATGTACACATATACCACATTATAGGATCTTTTATATAATCATAAGGTATAAGTATGTTGAGGTTTTAAAACTTGTAGTTTGGTACAAAATTAGCTGTGTAATCAATCTAAAAAGTAAAACAATCATGTTTGAATTTCTCTACTTATCCCTAGCAGAAATCACTTCCTAGGTACTGGGAAGGGTAAAAATAATGACAACTTGTATGTACAGGGAGAATTCTACATCCTCAATGTGGAAACTACAACATATATGTGAGCATGGTGAGATAAGGTGAGTGGCTGACCCAAGTGTAAACACTTGTTAAGCACCAACAACACAGTTGTTAACAGGATCAGATTCCAGACGCAGTGCTCCAACACAGAGCTACCTACATATGTGTATCATCAGGAATAGCAGTGCCTGCACATATGACATGTGTGTCTGGATATTTTGAAATGGAAGAGGTCAATCAACATCTGTTCTCTGTGCAGCCTCAAACCAAAGAGCACAGAGTGAGCACCAAGGGCCAGCTTGAATGATCTTTTCATCCTTGTAACGCAAACATTCAAATGTTAGTTGAAAATATTCTTAATTTTATGTTTTAATATTTTTGTCCCTGCTATATGCACAAAAACAACGCACAGTAAGAATGGCAATAATTTCATTCAGAATCATGTGTGTACAATACTGACTCTGTCGTGATTGTTTTCTCCATGTTGACTGATATTACCAACACCTTACAAGGTGACATAAGACATGTTAGGAAAAACTGAGACAGAACAAGTGATTTCAGGATTTAGCTTTAGAAAGTGGCTAAGTTTAGAGCCAAGACCAAGAAAAGGGCATTGTTTATCACTGTAGCTGAGAGGTCTCCTTAGGTTTCCATAAACCTCTTAAGGGACCCCCAAACCTAAAGAGAAAGCACTGGACATCCTTAGAGACAAGCAACTCACTCCACCAAGACACCCTCAGTTCTATTCAGAGTTGGTATACTGCTCTGCTCAGCTGTTTTCAATTATATTTTATTTATAATTGAAATAGAATTACATCACTTTTCCTTCCCTTTCATTCCTCCAGTCTTTGACATGTCCCTTTTCATTCTCGTTAATAGTCACTTTTTCTTTGTTTATATTTGTTACATATGTAACACAAGGATACATGTATGTACACACACATACATGCAAACACACATATACAATATAGTTGGCTGAGTCCATTTGTGTGCATATGGTTTCAAGCTGCCCACTTTGCACTGGATAACTAATAGGGGGCTCATCCCTGGGAGAGGCTAATTCTTCTCTCAGCAGTCAATAGTTGCCTGTGATTCTTTGTTTGGGGTTGGAACCCAGCAAAAGATGCCCACTTCCACGTTACATGTTCATTGATATTGCTATTGTTCAGATCTTGTTCATGCAGCCATTAGGGGAGACCATTTCATAGCAGACTTCCTAGGGCAGTACAAGGGCTACATCTAGACTTACTGTTACAATGCAATGAAGAGGATTGTGTTAAAGTTAGTGATACTTATTGTTAAAGATGGGAAAAGAGCCCTGTCTTGAAAAACCAAAAAGATGGGAAAAGAGTTTATGCTGTGGTTCTTACATTACAATTACCTGCTTTCTTCTCTTCTCATGAAATTATATTTTTAATTAGTATGATTGCTAAATGTTCTTCATCCTCTGGCTGCCTGTACCTGAGTCAGGCTAAGTGGCTCATTAGGTTTGTCACACCCAATGTTTTACCCACGTCACTTAACAAAGTCAGCACAGTGATCTGAGTAATTGCCATTAGACTATAAATTTTGTAACAGCAAAATCATCTTCACTCTTAGATACTTGATGGAGGAGAGTTATCTGTCTATGTTACTTTCATTGGTTAATTAATAAAGAAAACTGCCTTGGCCCTTTAAGAGACAGAAAATTAGGTAGGTGGAGTAGACAGAACAGAATTCTGGGAAAGAGAGGGGAGACGCTTCAGGCAGTCACCATGGTTCTCCTCTCTGAGATGGATGCAGGTTAAGATCTCTCCTGGTAAGCCACACCTCGTGGTGCTACATGGATTACTAAATATGGGTTAAAGGAAGATGTGAGGATTAACCAATAAGAGGCTACAGATAATGGGCCAGGCAGTGTTTAAAAGAATACAGTTTCCGTGTAATTATTTCGGGTGTAAAGCTAGCCGGTGGCCAGGTGGCGGGACGCAGCCCCGTCGCTTCCTTCTACAGATACTAGACTTATCTTAGGTCTAAGTATTCAGGTAATCAAAAGATGATTCACTGTAGGGAAATATAATTGATATTCATATAAATATGATAGAAATAAAAAGAGACTTGCAAGAGATTTAGACTTTTCTATGGTAAAAACTAAAATCGCAACTAGCATTTTCAGTATAAAATTCCTGGAGCTGAAACTTTATTTTGTTTTTTCTTTCCTTAGACAAGTTTTCTTCCCAAGTGGTTTAGACACAACCTCCTCCTGCCTCAGCCTCGCTGGGATCTAAGTGTGCACAAGCACACCCTATGAAGTCTCTGCAGTGTGCACAGCAAGCCCTCTGAAGTCTCTGCAGTGTGCACAGCAAGCCCTCTGAAATCTCTGTCTGAAGTCTCTGCAGAATGCACAGCAAGCCCTCTGAAGTTTCTGGCTTGGAATTAATCCACACTACTGACTGATCCTTAATTTCCACAAGAAAGAGAAAAAAATCCTTGGAATAACAAAAGAAATGGGAACACTGACAGCAGATGCTCCAAGCTCCTCATGAGAATCTGTTATTTGTTTTGTTGTTGCTGTGGTTGCTGACTGGTCCACTGCTGAAGTATTACAGAAAGATCATGGAAACCCATGTTCTCCTATACTTTATACTAACTGTCTATGCAAATAGTTAATACCCAATGTTTCCATCATGATTAAAAATGAAAGAGGAAACAGAAGCTATGCAAAATGCATGCACTTACAAATCTGTTAAGCATATGAGGCTTTATATGTTAAAATAATGTTTTATAAAATCCTTATTCGGTTTCACATATACATAACATTTTATCAAATAATATTTAGAATGAGTGTTCCTTTCACTACAAAGGAGACATAGAATCTATGTTTGTGCAAATCCACAATAATTCTTAACAGTCACTTTAAAAGATCATTTGGTTGTTCACTTTCAATATTCCCAGGAGTCTTCAGAGGTCCTATTTATATTCTACAAACTTGTTTTTAATTTTATTGAACCTTTAAAAACAGCCACCCCAGCATGAACTATTTTATCTGCCATCAAAGATATATTAATGTTCAAAAGAGGCAAAGGACTTTGAAGGGTGAACAAAAATACCCCTAAAAATGAACCAAACTCATGTGACTAAACAAAAACCAGATATTTCCTCCTGAGAACAGACTGCCTCTTCCTTTGCTTGGAAACTGTAGGAATGTACAGAACTACAAATGTAAACATCCTGTATGTGCTTTGCAAAAGCTAAAGAGCAACAGATTTTACACAGATTATGTTACTTCTGTCCTCAGAGCAATATAAATTCATATTGGTTTCTGAAAGGTATTTATATTTTGAAAGAACATAAACTTAAAGTTACATATTAAAAATAATTTTACATATATATACACAATATATGATATATATTTTAAAAATAGAAAATATATAGTATAATATATATTTTAATATATGTTGTGTGTACATGTGTTCAAACTTGTGTTGCTGTTCATGTGTGTGCTGAGGCACATTCACATGTGTGCAGGATTAAAAGTCAAGGTATTATTAATTCAGGGTATTTAAAATTTTACAAGTGTATTTGCTTCCTTTCCTCTTTTTTATTTTTTCTTTGAGACCTGGTTTCTTGTATCCTGGCTTGAACACTGAACACGCTGTATATACAACACTAACCTTGACTTTCTGATTTTCTTCCTTCATTTCCCTTCGGCTAGAATCAACAAACAAGCAGACCATGTCCAGTTTAGACAGTGCTGGGAACAAACCCAGGGTATCTCTCACACTAGGCAACACTTCTACAAGCCCAGCCCCTACTTGTTTATCTAAAATAATTTTAATGCATACGTAAAAATATAAAAATAGAACATATTTACAAGATAACATAATTCAATATGCACGAGTGTTTTCTAACATTCAAATCTGATTAAACATAACTATCTCCTTTTATTATTTATTTTATTGCTTTTATTCCAAAACTTATTGTATTTTATTCTTTGTGCATATGGGTGTTTTTGCTTTTATACATGTCTGTGAAACACATGCAGGCAGTGTTTTTGGAGGCCAAGAGTGTTGGATCCCATGGTTCTAAATTGCCATGTGGGTATTGGGGATCAAACCCAGGTCCTCTGAGAAGCCAGTGATCTTTACCATTACCATTGCTCCAGCCCCATAACTTCCTTTGTAAAAGGTGTATTATTTTCATCTATGTGTATGAGTGTTTGCCTACATGTATGATGTACACCACTTGTATACTCATTGCCCACATATGCCAGAACAGGGCATTAGGTCCCCAAGAACTGAAATTACAGATGGTAGTGAGCCACCATGTGGTGGTTAGGAACTGAAGCCAGGAGCTCTCTGACCCTATGCATTCTTTATAGTGAAATTTTTTCTATACTTTCATGTAGGGACTTGAAATACACAAATCACAACTGTCATTTATAGTTTCGCTCCTGCTAAATACCAAAGCTTCTTGTCCCTATTTAACTATAGATTAATTTCCATGAATCAAACATCTTTTTTACTATTCTCCCATTTTCTCCATGCCGTCCTTCCATATTTATCGTAATGAAACATTCTGAAAAGGCAATATAAACTAATAAGGAAAAAGAGCTCCTCAATGCTGTGACCGTGTGAGTCAGGAAGAACTCCGAGCACAGTCAGCTACTTCCATAGTGAGACTCAATCTGCATTACGACAATTAACTACATACAAATACACACACAGAGAGACAACACATTACATGAACACATACACATGCTTTTATCTAGTAAGCTATCTTCTCAGCCCCAACCAAAGTTTAAAATCTCAGATTTTAACTTAGAAATTGGTTAATCTCATCTTTCTTTAGCTGAGAGCACAAGACTTTAAATGCCAAGAATAGTCCAAATAAAAAACAAAAAAGAAGTCTCCTTCTACCCCAGTGTTACTATAAATATTACCTACATGATTTATGCATTTCAATGTAAGATTCTGAACATAGTTTGAGAATAACCCTGTGACACTTGAAACTACCTCCCAGTTGTAGAGTTTTGGCTCTCTGCTAGAAAGAACAGTTGTCTTCTCAGACAACTGATGTGTTCTCACCACTCCAAAGCTAACTCCCTCTTTCTCCTTTCCAGGGGCCATCTTACCTTGACGGCCTGTCCGTCTTGGAACGGTATGCTTCTTCACTCTCTTTTGATTTTGAGTGTGCTGATTTTGCTTTTGACTGCGGGTAGAAAAAAGACCAAAGAACAGTAAAGGTGAACTTCAGAAAATATCTGAAGTAAGCTTTCCTTTAGGAATTTAGGCTACATTTAGCTGAATAACATAAAAATATTTTATGTTTAGTCATTCCAGCCAAAAATTGACAGACACAATGGTCTGGTAGTTTTCCTGGGTGTGTGTGTGCATGTACACAGACATAAATACACACACACACACACACACACACACACACACGCAGTCCTCACAGGCATGTGTAGGTAAGTAGGTGACCAGATTGAGTGGGTCAAAGACTGCACACTCATAAACCACACACACACTCGCAATCCACACAGGCATGTGTAGATGAGTGGATCACACACTGCACATTCACACACCACACACTCATACTTGCATGCACGGATGTGTGAACACACGCACACTTGCACACACGCATATGTTTGCCGCACTCATTGTGATTCTCACAGGCATGCACAGCAGAACAGATTCAGAAGACACAGTTGATGGAATCTGGATCTGAGATTTAATCTCTCTTCTATATATCAGACTCATTACCAACCAGCCAACTAAAGCACATTTCAAGTCCAATTTTCTAAGAAAGGATTTGTACCAGTACCAGTTACAGAATATGGAAACTGCAAAAGGCAGGATGCTAATAGCAACTAAACAAAGAGAAATGGGTTAAGTGATATTATCAGTACAGGTTCAAGGTTATTTTCCCTCATAATAATTACAGAAACTATGAGGCAGGCCCAGAGACCTAGAAGAGGAAAATAGAAAACAGTGCAGAGATTGGGTGTGTCCTGAGTACAAACTCGAGGCTGCATGTTCCCAGGCTAGTATTAACTCTGCTTCCCAGAGCCTCACTTCGCTGACTCTCCTGTCTGCCTGCTCTTCTACACTGTATGTTTTGCACTGTACGTAGTCTGTGATTTGTCTCACTCTAGAGACCCTCTGCTCTCCGCCCCTTCGCATACCCTACCATTAGCACCCACACAACTGTCTTCCTCTCACTGTCAAGGAAGTGACCTTTGTGCTTCCACACTGGTCCCAGTGGTACCCTGCACAAGAATACTGATTGTTAAATTGAACTTGCAATACAATTAATTCATAGTAGAATGATGATACACAACTACTTCTGTTGAAAGTCCCGGGTCCTGCTAAAATGTTCTTGTCCTGAGATACAAGCAACGGTTGCTAGGAATATGCACTTACTTTCCAGTCCTTCATCTACCAAACACAAACAGAAAGCTCTGTGAAAGGGCAGAGGTACAATGCAGGCACCTGGGGCAGCGGGCAAATGCAGCTCACTGTGGCAGTTTGTAGAGCAGGTGAAAACGGTGCCTCCTTTTACAGCGTGAGTTCAGGAAAACTGACCCCTGTACCTGACTCTCAGACTGAAAATGATCAAAGTGAGCCTCACAGTCTGAGCAGTACCAATTCAATGTTTCCATTGTGAAACAAGCATGACATAATAGTCATGTATGTAATGCAGTATTTGCATATCCAAAATGGGTTTTTAGAGCTCATCCTAAGGGTGGAGTCCTCTTTTCCATCTCTCATTTTACTGTGATTTAAAAGAAGCAAAACTGAAGAGGCATCACACTACCTTGCAGTCAGGATCATGTCTTCTTTTGTCCAAAGATGACTTTTCTCGCTCTTTAGCTTTCTTGTAAGCTTTCTTTTCTTCAGCCATCAGAAGTCGAGCAATTTCCTAAGATATGGGCAATATCATTAGTTACAGATTGAGGTTGTGTCTCACAATATAAGATCTCATTAATATGAACTGACCTCATCTTGGGCAACCTGAGCCGCTCTTATGTCCACATGCGTAGCCTGTGAACCAGAAGCACAACAAATAACTGTAATCTGTGCTGTCCATTTCAAATATCTTACAGAAAAGAAATTGGAATTTGAAATGAGTTGTACCTGAGTCCCTGAAGCTGATGGCCAGTGGGTGCATTTTCACCGGCCAGAATGAAGGGACTGAGCAACTCACAAGACAAAATATTCTGAGAGAACTACCAAAATTTATCAATGCAGAAAACCAGGCTAGGGAGTTCTATTGCTCATGCTTATCAATATGCACAGCTACATGGAAAAGGCTTCCTTACCCGATAACACACATTCCTATAGCCTAAGTGAATGACTGGAACTGCGGATAGTGCAAATCCTACAGAAGCTTTATTTCTATGCATACAAACCTAAAAAATGGTTGAATTTACAAATCAGTCAAGGAAAAAATTAATAACCCCAATAATGAAAGATACCACTTTTCACAATATTGTACTTAAAGTACTTATTTTTAATAACAGATAATAAAAAACTATAGAAAGTCAAGCATGGATAAGTGGGGTGATATTCTACTCCCCTTCCTCTGTCTCGATTTCCCCACCCTTAGAAAAAACAAGAGTTTTTCAACTGATGGAACCATAATGCCAACAACAGAACTCTTTAACAGTTATTATAAAACTGAAATGTGATTTGGTTTGCACATACAGCCCTATGACTTCGTTTGAACTTTGACCTTAAATGTACCCACCAAAAGTTCTTCCTCTTGCAATTTTCGGGCAATTTCAGCATCATACCATTCCTGGTCCCTGGGGCTCACTCGTGTGGGAGGACAAACAGCTTCTTTTATTCCTCTTGGTTTCATTCCTAGAAAAAATTCAATTCAATGAAGTAACTGGGGCTGTTTTCTAAAAAGATAAAAATATTAGGAAAAAATCTTAATATTTAAAATGATGACTGTAGATTGTACATTGTAGATTTCAGTGAGGGGTAAATCTAAAATAAATTTTTTCCAGGAATGGAAATAGTAACACACACAATTCAAACATTTTAACAAAGTTACTTCCCGAAATCCACCTGGTAGAAACATTTCTCACAGTTTCTTCAACAGTACAAAGTCATACAAGAAACCAGAAAGAAAACAAGTCTTTAAAACAGAAACCAAAAAGAAAAACATAGTCACTGAATATAAAAACATTTAAGAGAAAAGAAGGTTCCAGAATCAGAGTTTTAATGTGGTTTAGACAACCAAGAGAAAGGCTTCCTCTCAGGCCTGAAGCCTATTCATCTCCTGCAGAATAGGCAGGGCTATCTACAAGTAAGGAGAAAACATGTCAAAACTGACCGTTCCCTCTGTCGCATGCACAGAATCATTTGCTCTAGAACTTACCTACAACTTTGACCCATGTGTTATTGACATCAAAACATTTTAGGGAAAACATAACATAGAGGAATATCAGAAAGTGCAATGGCCTCAGAATTGGGCTCCTCTGGGGAGAGAGGGATGAAAAGAATTGACTGACAATTATGCTTTATTACCCTGCTGTGTTACAGGAACACACACAGCCTTCTAGAACTTCCAAATAAGGCAAAAGTTAATCTCATTTCAAAATGGGGGATACTTTTCTTTGCATACCTTTATAGGTTACAGTTAGTCAACAAGATGAATATATCGCCCTCAGAAATAATAAAACCTTTTAAGGGAATCATAGATCAGGCATCTAGCATAACCGTTAGTAAATGAACACCAGAGGGATACAAATTTACTCAGATAAACGCTCTGTACTACTAGTCAAAGCCACTATCACTTATTAGAATCACTTATAGGTGCTTGAGCAATATTAAAACACCATTTTAACATTATGTATTCTAACTTGAATAGGCTGGGTGAGCTCTTGCTTTGGGGTATTTATTTGAAGCCCTTCCAATGGACTCTTATCTTCAAGTAATATGGAAGCCCTGGCTAAGAACATTATGCCATCAAGATAAGCAAAAAAAAAAAAAAAAAAAAAAAAGTTAGAAAAATATCTAATTGCATTTAATTCACAAGCTGCTAACACATCTACACACATAAAAGTAAATTATATTTAGAGAATTTTGCTTTTGTTATGAAATCTACTTTTATAGACATTCTATCGAACATTGTGGTAAATTTAAAATAGAGACTCATGTGTGTGGATGTTATCATAAAAACGATGAGAAACCTTGTCTTTCTTAACTCACACTTCCCAGGACCTGACTAACCAGATCATCACAAATCACCTCTAGTGGTAGTGAATCCTATGCTGGTTTGGCCTGGTTTACACCAGATTTCTGACTGGTTTGGGATAATCTCAAGAAGAGGGCATATGCAATTGGGTATTACACTTGTCTGAATTATGATTTGTATGACCATATTTAGAAAGGCAGATTTTAGAGAAAACAGCTAAACTTAAGTAGGGACATGACACCGGGTAAAGTCAGTGAATGGATAAATTGTTGTACCGTACTCCAATCTACAGAAAGGAAAAGGGTTCAGCGAACAGCCTAAAGCCTCGCTGTAGATGATAGATTATGCCTGATTTTTCACCTACTGAAATGGATACACTCAACTTTCAAAATATCCAACATTTTTCAAAAGTGGGTTTGCCTATGCAACAAAATTAACTATAGAAACATCAGTTTAAATTCTAACAAAGATGTAGTTAAATGAATAGTGCTATTACACTGACAGGACAATAAAATTATAACTACTATCAGTCTACAAGGACCAGAGTCCATTAATAAAGTCCGAATTTGAACCACCATCTCTCTCTGGCCCAGCTACCAGTATGACAGTTTACTCAGATGTCCACACATTACCAGTATTTGCAGTTCTCATTCCACAGAAGCGCCCAGAGCCTAAGACGATGGAGCTCTCTAGAGGCAGGATGGTCTCCCCAGTTACAGTGCCTAAGACAATGAATGGATCTCTCTAGAGGCAGGATCGCCTCCAACTACAGTGTCCTCCAGACCCAAAGTGATGAGACATTTATAAGTATGTAGTGCATTGAAAAGTCATCATTATAAAAACAGAGATAATCGAACATATTGGCACTCTAATAGAATTTGGAAAGTGTTCTTAAATAGAGGGGCCACAACCCAGCTTTTCCCTTCTTTCTCTATCTCCTTCCTCTTTCCCTAGGTCTTTTTGTGTGGTGCTGTAGATGACCATGCTAGGCAACTGCTCTACCTAAACAATACCTCCAGTTTACATACAGTTAATATTCTACAGCTGGAGAACATAATGACTTCCCAAAGGAAACACAAAAGAACTATTCAGTTTAAATAAAATGTGATGTAGTAAGATAAATGAGAGCGGAGCTCACTAGATAGGGTCTTAATAAACTAAGTAGCCCTGGCTGACTACAGCTCACCATGTATACTGGGATAGCCTTCAACTCACAGAGATACTGCTTTTTCTGTTTCCCAAGTGCTGGGAATAGAGGTATGCACCTGTAACCAAGAAAAACTAAAAATGCTAGTATTGAAGATAAATTTATACTAAGTATGTTTTTAAAAAAATGCAACTGATGGGATTTTGGTATTGCATATGCATATTTCATAAGAAGCCATTTGAGACGAGATCAGGCGCGTTCAGGGTGGTATGGCCGGGCGGTGGTGGCGCACACCTTTAGTCCCAGCACTCGGGAGGCAGAGGCAGGAGGATCTCTGTGAGTTTGAGGCCAATCTGGTCTACAAGAGCTAGTTCCAGGACAGGATCTAAAGCTACAGAGAAACCTTGTCTGGGGCCGGGAGGCAAAAAAAAAAAAAAAAAAAAAAAAAAAAAAGAAGAAGAAGGAAGAAGAAGCTATTTGACATTTAGGGCATGTCACAATGTATCTGATTCAGAATTCACAAGGGATACAAGCATGTGTATTTAAGGCCCTGGAAGGTGTAAGCTAACCTGCGTAACCAATAAGCTGTCACAGATGTAAGCAAAATAAGTTTTTCTGAAAGTTAGAGTTTAAATGCTCTATGGAAAGTCAACCATTCTCGCTTTATTTTAGCAATTCCATTTTCGGCTGCCTTCTTGCTCCCTATTCTGCAAATGCTCGTGGACCCAGTGTTGTGACCCTATCCTGCTAGTTTAGCCACCGATAACTGAAAAGGAGTCTGGCATACACCACATTACTAAGAACTGTAACCATTTCCAACAGCAAGGGCTGACACCAGTACCTAATTACTAGTTCTTAATGTAGTCTCCTGACCATGTTTAAAATCAAATACCAACAGGAACTGGAAAGTAAAAGGCTTAAAGCAGGCTGAGTAGAAAATGGTGAGTACTAAGCAGTGGCCACTGTAATCATCTTAGTAGCTATAACCATACTGTTCTCTATACCCTGTATTAGCAGAGCAAACCTTTATTACAGCTCCAAGACTCCTGAAGACTAAGGTGGAGCTTAGTTTCAGGTCCCCAAACTTCTTTAAAAACCCTGGCAGATGATTAAGTGCTCTAAAGGCTAACTGGTCTTTTGAGCACATTCACAACAGGTTCGCAGATTCCAAATGTAGAGGTCAATGGAATTACCATGGAATTACCAAGTCTCCTCCCATACCTCACGGAACTGTGGGCAACATTTTTAATCTAGTCACGGTGTAACTTCCCCCTCAGCATCTTCAATGAATACCAGCAACCTCTTCTCTATTCTCCTCTCTTTGTTCATGACTTCCTAACATGATGCATCAAATATGAAAATGTTTATGTATCTGTCTTTAAATACATCCATCTGTATCTGAAGTTAGACTCTGGCACAAGGCTCAAACAATATATGTGGTATTCAGTACAGCTTGCTAAACTAAAATTTTCTTTTTCGTATAACCAAGTCCTTTACTTATTAACTTTATTTTATTTTTACTTTCATTGATTCTTTATGGATTTCACAGCATGCATTTGGATCCCAATTATCACCCCATCTCTTTGCATCTGCCCTCAAAACCAAGACCTTTTAATGTGAGATACGATAAGAAAGCCAGCAGAGTCAGAATGAATCTGCAGCCTAGAAACTAGCTTTGCAATCACCAGCAAAGCACGAGTAGAGCACAGCGGGTGCTCCTTGATAGTTCTACTATGGAAACCTTTCCATCTTTGTACAATTCAGTAAGCACTGACTGAAGGCAGAATGGTGAATGCTATGTCTATTAAGTACAGCTGTCACGACAGTGTAGTAGCCATGAGGAAATCCTTCCCTCAGGATGTCCCAGACAGCACACAGTGCCGCTAAAGTGTCCATAACAGACTGACTACAAGGTTAAGCTTCAGGGCTGCCAAAATTTAAGAGGTATTTCTTATACACATTCATTTCTTATTTTTATTCTAATTTTGTCTTTTTTAACTTTATTTTTTGCATGTATCCATATGGTATGAAAGTATACATATACATGAGTGTATGCAGTGTTAATAATGCATGTGTGTATGGTCCCCTGAAGTTATTGGGTACTTTCTTATGCTCTCTCAATTTTATATGTTGAAGCTAGGTCTCTTGCTGAATTCCGGACTAATTATTTCTGGCTATGGTAGCTATCCAGTGTGTTCCAGAGACCAACCACTATTTCCTGAGTACTCGGATTATAGGTATCTGCTAAGGCTGCTGACTTCTCTATGGGTTCTAGATTTAAACTCAGGTTCTCACACTCATGTAGTAAGTGAGCCATCTCCCCAGCTCTTACCCTCTTGTTGTTTATGGGTATTGAGAACTCGTGTATCTTGGCACTTAGAAGAAGTACACAATTAAAAGTTGCATGTTAAACCATGAAAGGTAACTTAAAACAATGATTTTTAAGCTTTAATTATGAAAGTATCACTTACAGATTTAAAATATTCCAAAAGGACTCAGAAATTTCCAGTTTTAAAAAATATCCTACCCTAGGTATCTCTGATAAAAATGATGAATGTCCAAATCTGAAAGCCTCGCTGACGTCTCCCTTACAGATGAGAAAGGTGAGGTCTAGAGATAAAGTGCTTCTCATCCCACTGGCAGACACACACGGAAGTCAATTACAACCAGGTCTTCTTGGTTTGTTTAATTAAAACCAAAAATTCAAGAATCTTCAATTTAAAAGTAGAGTGTTTTATGCAAGGCTGTGGCAAACAACGACTAGTATTTGGCACCTGCATTTGCAACCTGGCTCTGGAGAACCCTCCAACACAGCATGCTCTTAAGGGAGAACAGTACAGATATTTCCTTCTTCTGCAGACCTAAGATTAATAGGAATCTCACACAATGCCTGGCTCCAAGATTCATTTAAGGACAAGAGTTCAAACTGGAGAGACAAAGGTTGCATACGATGCTTACTGCACTTTCTGGCTTTACACACAGGATTCCCAGCAGGGTGATCCATTACCTGCATCATGGTGGTGTTGAAGTTCTTCATCCTCTGAGAAGGGAGGAGTCCTGGGCTTACGTCTCCATTCTCTGTGATCACCTTGCCCAAGGTCCCTCCCACAGACAATTTCATTAGAGGGAAGCCCTGTTTTCTGTGAAGACTTGGGTGAAAGTCTGCCATGGGGTCGGGGCTGTTTCTCCCAACTCCGAGTTCGAGGGCTCCTCTTGGCCTCCCATCCATCAGAGTCAGTGCTCAGAGAGACCCCACCACTGATCTTCCGGAGCGGCTCTTGACCAGGCTGCTTCCTTCCATGCTGATCACTGGCAGTCTGGGCATCACCCCTCCCTCTGCCTGGGCTAGAAGGCAGAGATCTCTCTGATGAACAGGGTTCCTCCATCTCTTCCAAGTTCTCCAGCAGATGCCTTGATTTCCCCTTCTTCTGCTGTACAGTCTTCCCATCATTTTGGAGTCTATAAAACCTTGAGTTTCCCATTTCCCTGGCCCTCCTTGACCTTGGCTGGTCTGAGTGGAGGTAGAAGGTATAAAAATAAAATGGATAACTTAATGAGAGTATAAATTCATTACACAGGGAATTTGGGACTCAATATTATCATATTTTAGGTGGATAAATTGCTGTGAAACTTCACAAATTGAGATATGAAGATGAATACTGACTGGATTGGTCCATGCAGACATAGCCAAAGAAGTAAAAGCAAAACTTAAGTGGAATGATTTGAATCATAGAGAATCTGATCACGATTAGGGAGCGTTTAGCACGTTCATATTTGCTGATAACAAAATGATGGACAATATCATCAAATCCTACTTCATAATGCCAATAACAAAATGATGGACAGTGTGGTAATTTGAAAGAAAATGGCCCCCATAGGGAGTGGCACTATGAGGAAGTGTGGCCTTGTTGGAGGAAGTGTGTCATTGGAGGGACAGGCTTTGAGGTCTCATATGCTCTAGCCAAAGCCAACATCTCAGACCACTCACTTCCTGTTGCTTGCAATTCAAAATGTAGAAATCTCATCTCCATTTCCAGCATCATGTCTCCCTGCATGCTGCCAGGTCCCATCATGATGATAATGGATCACACCTCTAAAACTGTAAGTCATTCCAATGTAATGTTTTCCTTTATATAAGAGTTACCATAGTCAGAGAGTGTCTTCATAGCAATAGAAACCCTAAGACAGACAGCAACATCAAATTCTACTTTCTAAAGCCAATCTGCAGCTAGAATAGGTGCTAACAGTTACAGGTCATAAAGTCTTATAAAACAGTGATGAGATTTCAGTTGTAGATTTCTAAGCATTCTCACCAAAGTGATGGTAAAATAAAGTACAATGCTCCTAACTTCCGCTTAGTTCAAAATGACCACAGATCTCTACCCTCTACCTCCAACCCCCATGTGGTCAAAAAAAGCATTCCCAGATACTTCTGGTCATCCTGGGTTCTAGTTTAGTGTAGAGGGAAGAGAGAGTGGAGCAGAATGTTAAGGTAAATGACTTGTTATACTGAGGTAATTCTGTTCCTCATTTTATTTGAATCCTATCAAGGAAAAAGCTAAAAAGGGAATGACATTTGGAATACACAAACAGGTGTCATTTCCCAAATATATTTTAAAAACATCCAAACTGTCTTCTAAATACAAACATAAAGTATAAGCTACAAATGCAATTTCCCCAATTTAAAAGAAAAAAAAAACCCTACATACATCATTTATCAGGCCCAAGCATACTATAAAAACAAGAAAGTAAATTAGTGAGCATTTTCCAAGACCAGAGTAACTGTAACATTTCTAAAGCCTTTTACTACACTTTAGAAATAGTAAAAACAAATTTCATTCCATAAAAAAATGCTCAGATAACTAAGCTGTTCTTTGCTATAATCAGGCATTTGCTGAATACTAAAACAGCTTCCACGAGCAGGCAGACTTAAGGGGTCTTTGTCAGGTTGTGTGTTTTGACTCTAATATAAAGAAAGTATGTAAAAGTACTATATATATATATATATATATATATATATATATATATATATATATAAAGTATATATATATAAAGAAGGAAAGTATGCTAAATACAATACTGATAAAATAGCCTCCACTCAACAACTTCAGGTTTCTTTCACATTTTTTTTAAAGAAAAGGAACTTTCCTTCAAAGGTGGGTCTAGAGTAAAATCTGCTTTCTTCAACAGATACTTAAAAAATTATTTTTTCTATAGTTCAGAATCAAATTTATACTTGATTTGAAAGTGAAGCCTAACAAGTTGTATAATTTAAAAAACCCTGCTCTTTTAACTCCTTTTAACTCAGTTTTCACAACAGATAAAGAATTAATTGGCTGCCGGAATTAATGTAATACTGACAAGGTATGAAATGATGACCACATTCAGAGAGCTGGTTTACCAGTGTGTCTATACCAGTGTGTTCAGGGGGCGCTATGAGTGGAGTCCATCGGGAAGCTCAGAGCAAACACAAAGGAACTTGTTTGGAGATAAATTATGAAACTATGATGTTTTTTAATTCTTCCTAAACAGTTAACTGATAGTAGTTTTATTTTCTATAGTTTACCTATGATGGCATCTTTAAATCTGGGCTAGGAGAGAACATAGTGAGGGATTCTGCTTGAACCTATTCCAACCATTCTAGTTGCAGAAAGCGATTTGGATGTTCTTGAGACCAAGTTATTTGTCAAATATAATTAATGCTTTCATTGGCAAACTGTGTGATATATATGGCACACACTTATACACATATGTGTCTACATTTTAAGTGTGTCTTCATATTTGTCATCCAAGGTAAGATTTTGTTGAAACAAAATACAAATGTATGCCTGTGTATGTGTTATATATACACTATATATATTTATACAAATATATATATATAACTTTAAAGTTTACAAGTCACTCATCAAAATTATATTATTTGATCTTTTCAAAATCTATGAGAAATATATTTTTATAACTTCATTTTACAGATGAGAAAAATGCCTTAGAGAAGTCAGAGTAAGTACCTTTGTCAAACTGCAAACTGTCCTAAGGGACTAGAGTGATAGTCTTCAAAGGTTATTAATGTATTTAGAAATAATCGCAAATATGAACATGATACCAGGCAAGTGGCTCTGAAGAGAAAGGGGATTCACAAAGGAATAATTTATGCTATTTTTTCTATGAACATTCACAAATATTTTGGATAATTTAAAATTTAAAATCTATAGATAATCCTTTTTAAGATTTATTAAAGCTTATATATATATATAGCAAAAGATGAAAGGACGAGCATTAATATACTGTGATTATTACATAACAAAGGCAAAAATCAGATTCTATTAAAAGATAAAGCAGAATCCAAGAATTGATCATGTGTGTTGGGAAAGAATCCTTACATAGAGCATAATGCTGCTTTGTAATGACAAGTTGAATAGCACAGTCCCTATGGAACCCAATTAAGTCTAACTCAAGGGTGTATAAATAAAATTGCATAGTTAAAAGCACACATCATCACCAAAGGAAAAGAAATACCACAGTCCACACAAGTTTGGAGGAGGCAACATTATCTATTCCTTAATATTCTCTTAGCACCTTGAAACAACCCTTTATTCTACTCCACTCTCTACAAGTTTAGAAAGATAGCTAAAATAAATATAATTATAGGTATTCTTAAAGAAAAATCACGAAAGGTTTAAATCATCTCCTACAATAAGGTGCATCAGGATACTAGTACTGTAATCCAAATATACAGGCTTGAGTACCAGCTCAAGTTAGTTCGGGTTTTAATGCAAGTACCTAAAATGGACATTTTAGTTAAATCTTCTGCTATCCTAATTTCTTTTAGACTTAAAATTTTAAAATAGAGGGGATGAAGAGGTAGCTCAAGTGGTAGCGAGCACTGGCTGCTTCTCCAGAGGACCAAGGTTTGATTCCCATAAGCCACATGGTGGCTCACAACCATCTGTAACTCCAGTTGCAGATGATCTGGGGCCCTCTTCAGTCCTCCATGAGAATATGCAGTGCACAGACATATGTGAACGTAAAATATAAAATAAAATTTAAAAATTGAAGTTATTTTTATTACATTGAGCAACATTAATAAGAGCAAATTTTAATAAGTAAACAAAATCTACTACCACACAAATTCTGTATTTCTAAGGTTTTGACCCTAAAGAATAGTAAGTAGGAACCAGAAGGTTCCTACTAAATAAAACAATGGTAACCACCTTCTTTCTTTGTGTAAGACACAATATGCAATTTCAGAAGAAAAATGAGCATAATAGAGATAGCTCTTTAAAAAGAGTTGAATTTATGTAGGAAGACATCAAGCTACTTCTCAAACAGGCCAGAGAGTTGACTTCTAACCAATTACATTCAAATTAGTTTAAAAAAAAGAAAAAAAAAGAAAGAAAGAAAAGAAAAAAGTGACTGAGCAACATTATTCTCAAACTACAATAATCTTACCACCTATACATACATCGAGTTTGCTCATTTAGGGCAAAGACATACTTTTACATGAAAAAAATTTTTAAAGCGGCTGATCATCGGGTTTCAAGGCCCTGTGGTAAATGTTTACTGTCTAGGCTGTTTTTAATTTTGTTCATTGGTATGCATGGAAGTATGGTCTTGAAATTGGACCTCAATAATCAGGAAGACAAGAAGCTAGGAGAAATTTTCTTCATCTGACAAATCTTTAAAAGAATTAAACTATGTTCTGTGTTCGCAAATATTCTGTTCCCAACACACTTTGAGATAATCCCACCACCACACCATCAGCACCATGAAGAAAAGCAAGAATAAACACACTGTGCTCTAGCGGGTCTTCTTTCCATCCCACACTCTACATACTAATCAAACGGCAGGGAAATCATCAAGGCCATAAGCTGACAGTAAATTTCACAGCTTGCGTGGTACTGCAGGCAATCAGAGGGGAAAGCAGGGTGAAGAACATTCATTTATCCAGTGACTGAAGCATGATGCACGTTCCTATTCAAACAGCGCTGCTCAGACTTTTTGAGGAAAAGGTCAATGCAGAACTGTATCCGCCGTTTGCCATATTACATTATTTTGTAATTAACACAACGCTACGATGGCTTCAGCACCAAGAGTGCATTAGTGTTACAAAGCCATATTCAAGTTCCAAGTAAAAACATGGCCATTAAATAAATAAGAAATACAGCTATTCATTAAAATAAAATAGGATATAAATTTAAAACTCAAACAGAACACTGCCACAAATCTCCATGCGCCCAGGGTCTGGATAAGATCACGTCTGTCCCGCACTCCCTAGCTGACAGGGGTTTCGTAGCTGGGTAAGGACTGGTGGGTCAGGACATGGGCACGGGCCGTTACCTCCATCTTCATGATAGTAGTTATCCCCAAAAACACGGCCTCCAGAAGGCTCTGGAATGTGCTTCTTCCTCTTTTTCTCTTCTTGTAGCTCCTTCTCTTGCAAAAGACGTGCTATGTCCTACAAAGCAAAAAGGAAGCGAAAATCCTATCACCAGATAGCAAACAAGGCTGACACAGTCAAACTGGAGTTCCTCCTGTCAGCTGTCTTCTGCTATCTAAGGCTCCTCAGCCTTCCACGCACACATCAAACTTCATTCAAATGCCAATGTGACTGCTCAACAAGAGGGATGCATAATCTAGAAAAACATGATAGGCTTTATTTTTTCCCTAATTAAAACATAAAGCTAGCTAAATCTACAAAGAGAGTCAAAGTAGTTTTGTCTAAAGCTGATTCTAGCATAATTTTTAAAATAAGTCTTTTGAAGTCTTTTATCCATATAGATGATTTGGATTGGCAAGGAAATAGTAAGTTAGAAAACTTAATAAGCTAGCTTATAATTTAGTTATAAAACTTATAAAACTAATCACGTGATTCTGGTCTGGCTTTTCACAGGAATACTGCTGTTAAGAGAAAAGGAGAAGATAAGCACTCCCAGACACCATTCTGAGCAGATGCTATGGATTCTAATTCTCTTCCCAAATATGACCGCCCTGCAGAGGCGCATACAAACCACCTCAGCAACATGAGGACGACAGCACAGACACAACTGAGCATCTAGACACCAAAGAAGGGACACCACTGATGTTTCAAGGAATCCTACGGCTCTGAACCGTTAGGCTTTAAACAAGGCACAACATTTCAACAGGCAATATGCAAAACACAGCATGAGTAAGGCTTTCTGTCAGGGTTTTAATGGTACCAGGAATGACCAAAAGCTTAGAGAGTACAAGATACAAAATACTGCAGCAAAACGGTGGACGAGAAGATGGTCGGTGGGTCACAGGCACTCCTGAACATCTTCAGCGTCTTTGGTTTGTACTATACAAAAAGATGAATTGTTACCGGAAGTTCTGCTTGTGTTGTAATATTCTGAACATCAAGACTCTGCCCATTAAAGCCCCATGAGGAGCATGGAGACTTTTGTGCACATTATACAATTTTCTGGAGAGAAGCTCCATACCCCATCAGGTTCTTCAAGGCTCAGGTAACAGGGCACGAAACACAAGTATGAGAAGAACATGAGAAACTTGAGATAGCTCTTTATGACATGGAATAAACATAGTGGTACAAAAAAAGTACTTTTTTTCCTTTCTGAAATTTTGGTACAAAAAAAAAGTACTTTTTTTTCTTTCTGAAATTTTATGTGTCCAAAAAATATACTTAAAAAAAACAAAAAACAAAAAACCTCGAAGTAATTCATTCAAAGGAAACAGAATTATTCCACATACATTTAAAAAAAAAAGTTAAGAGTCAGACATGGTAGCATGGTAGCACAGGCCTTTAAGCCCAACACTCAGGAGACAGCAACAGGCAGAACTCTATGAGTTTGAAGCCAGACTCGTCTACAGAGTAATGTGGGAGAGTCTTCTGTTTGAGTTGATTTCATTGGTTAATGAAGAAACTGCCTGGCCCATATGATTGGCCAGCCCTTAGGTGGGCAGAGTAGACAGAAGAGAATGCTGGGAAGGGAAGTTAATAAATCGCCATGCCTCTGCTCTCTGAGCCAGACTGCCATGCCTCTCCTCAGGGAGAGAAACACAATGAAGCTCCAGCCCAAGATGGACGTCTGCTAGAATCTTCCCAGTAAGGCACCACTTCGTGGTGCTACACAGATTATTAGATATGAGTTAATCAAGATGTGAGTAAGAGGCTGAAACTAATGGGCCAGGCAGTGTTTAAATGAATATAGTTTGTGTGTTGTTATTTTGGGTTTTAAGCCAGCCGTCCAGGAGCCGAGCAGGACAAAAAGCAGGCCTGCCCGCAGCTCCTCATTACAGAATGGCGCCCAATGTGAATAACTGGATCCACAGAAAGCTTGAGAAAGATTGGGAAAGAATAGAGTAAAGCATGTTTTCTTGATAGCAGCATTTTCTCGGGTCTGCTCTGCTTGCTAGAGGCTAGCAAGAGCTCTCATCTAAGAGAGGCTTCCTGACTCTCCTTTAGCTGCAAAACCTGCAGCTCTTTTAAGAGGTCCTGCCACGAAACACTTAAATGGTGTTGATGAAAAGCTGAACGCGTGTTTTTCAGTTTTCAGCCATAGCAGGAAAAAACCTGTGCCATTTTAAAATGCTGGTGTTCTGGTCCATACTGCCAGGGAAAACTCTTAACTCTTTCAGGCAGGTGGTCCGACTACCAGAGTGTTTGAGTGTGGTTTCTCAGTGCACTGCTGCAGCTGGCTTGCTGGCAGGGATGTTGAAACATTGTAGAGTTGTGGCAATAAAAATGGCTATAGCTGGTACCTCTGCCATGAGGCTGGAAAGCTAAGAAATGGGCTGTATCCAGCTGCCAAAGCCACAGCTTTAATCCTACCAATATTGTTTGGTAAATTAAAAGCTCATGTGGTCAGAAAAGGAGAGAGATATACAGTAAAAGAAAGATTCAAAGTCAAAGAAAATGTCTAAATGTTTTACAATGTGTTGAAAATATATGCAGACTAAAGGCTAAGGTTCTTAAAAGTAAAAAAGAAAAAAAGGAAGTAGCTAGGGTGTGGTGGTACACACTTTTAAACCCAACACTTGGGAGGCAAGGTAAATTGACCTCTGAGACTTCAAGGGGCAGAGGTAGACTGACCTCTGTGACTTCAAGGTGTGGTAGCACACACCTTTAGTTCCAATGCCTGGGAGGCAGAGACAGGCAGATCTCTGTGAGTTCAAAGTGTTGTAGCACACACCTTTAATCCCAGGCTGAGATACTAGATCTCTGTGAGTTCAAGGACAGCCTGGTCTAAAGAGTTATTCCAGGACAAAGATATACAGAGAACCTGTCTCAAAGAATAAAAGTAAAAATAAACAAAATAGAGGTTAAAATAAAGCATATAAGATGGAAAATACACAGAGAATCTTGCTACTGTATATACTATTATGCTCTCTTTGAATTGTTTGAATGCTGAGGAAGAAGCAACAGCTGCTAAAAGATATTTGTTTATAAATGTTGCTGAACTAATCCAAGACAGACATTTTGAAAATACTTTGAATTCAGAATTTTGATCTAAGGATATGATACTTTGGAAAAAAGATTCTTCTTTTGTTTTTACAGAAAATGAGACCCTATGGATTGCTTGTATCCCAATATGGTATGATAGACCATGCTCTCCTGAAAGGTTGCTGTGAACACCTTTAAAAAAATTACTTCACCCATCTGATGACTGAGATGAACCTGGCACACAGGTTACATTATGAAAGATCTGATTAACAGCGCCCCCATTCAGCAGGAAGCAGTTTGGAGAGAAAATAACTGCGCCCATATTCCCAAATATTGTTTATAAATATTCTTTTACATTTAAGGGGGGGATATGATATAGATATGAATAATTTGCATTGATATGGATTTTGCTTTAGTGATTTAAGTTTAAGGCCAATTTTATCACATGTATATGTATTTCTGATCTTATTAAGGTATTGTAATTGTGTAGTTCATTTTAAAAATGTAATGCATAATTAAGAAATGTAGGTTGTTAATAGATAATCATCAATAATAATCAAGCTTATAGTCATGTTAGATTTTCTATATGTGCATAGATATATTTCAGTTAGATAGGCATTCCTAATATTTTTCAAAGACTACAGAATATGGCATTTAATGTTTTAATAACTTAGGACTGTTCATGACAGTGAGACATGTCTGCTCCTGGCAGCACCAATCACTTCGAGGAAGATGGGCATCGAAGAGTCTCCTTATTGAGTTTGATAGCCATTTGGGCAAGAAACTACTCTTGCCTGGACTGTTGCATAAACTAGACACAGAGAACCCTCAGAGAGAGGACTGCTGAACTTGCCTAAAGATAAGATGGTCTTTCGGGGTTCCTGATTTATGAAAGAGTCTACGAGACATTCTGTAGGACACAGCAGATAGTGACTGAACTGCCTTTGAAATTTCCTGCTTCATGGAAAAGTCTGCTGGATACCATGGGACTGAAGGCCGAAGATGGATGCCCCAACGGTACAGAGGAACTTTGGGTGACTGTCCAGGCAGCAAGATGTCTCTGTGATTTCTAGAGTTTTGTAAGTTGCTTACTTCTCATTTAATTAGGTAATATTATATCCTTTCTGGAGTCTTTGATGGAGTTGAAGAATAGATAGATAGTTATAGTTGTTTTCCTTTGTTATGATAAAAGATAAAATAGATATAAATATTGTAACTGTAATTCTTACTTGATAACTGTTTTGTTATATGTAATTTTGCTATGTTAAAGTTAAAGCCTTCTTTTTTTTTTAAACAGAAAAAAGGGGGAAATGATGTGGGAGAGTCTTCTGTTTGAGTTGATTTCATTGGTTAATGAAGAAACTGCCTGGCCCATTTGATTGGCCAGCCCTTAGGTGGCGGAGTAGACAGAACAGAATGCTGGGAAGGGAAGTTAATAAATCACCATGCCTCTGCTCTCTGAGCCAGACTGCCATGCCTCTCCTCAGGGAGAGAGATGCAATGAAGCTCCAGCCCAAGATGGACGTATGCTAGAATCTTCCGGGTAAGGCACCACTTTGTGGTGCTATACAGATTATTAGATATGGGTTAATCAAGATGTGAGTAAGAGGCTGAAACTAATGGGCCAGGCAGTGTTTAAATGAATATAGTTTGTGTGTTGTTATTTTGGGTTTTAAGCCAGCCGTCCAGGAGCCGAGCAGGACAAAAAGCAGGCCAGCCGGCAGCTCCTCACTACAACAGAGTAAGTTCCAGGACAGTCAGGGCTGTTACACACAGAGTTTCTGTGTGTAACAAATACACACACACATGCACGCACACGCACGCACGTTAGATGCAAATCCCAGGAAACAAAATTAGAAATGACTGTAACATATTTTTATCATTCACGAATACGGTTTTGTATATATGATAACATGGATGTCAATGTCCAGTTTCAAACTTGAAACTTATATATGCAGAATACACACCGAGCCCTGAGAAAAGTTTGTAGTTTATCTAAACGCTCAAACTGTGCAATGCCAGGCACCCGAGCAGGCGAGTGTAAAGGAGGACACATCCTTCTTTGTGCTTTTCCATACAGGAACGTGAATTTCTAGTTTACTGATAGAAAACATCCCTTTAGTGATTCTATCCCAGCCAGCTGGTTTGAAAAGAGACATGATGAGACAAACAGTAACTACGCAAGACAAATTTCTTAAGGTTTCAATTGAGTTTGGTGCGATAAAAAGTATAAGTTATTCATCCTTAAACTGAAATGTTTCTGACAACATAATAACATCAGAGTAAATCAGCCTGCTTTCACCAGAACCTGGGTGCCAGAACTATTGCCTTAAAGTCTTATTTGTAACACACAAACCAAGAAGAAAGAGGGGTCATAGGTTTTAGCTTGTACCGCGAAAACTGTCATGCTAAATACATGTTCTCCAAGTTCCCATGCTGCTGATCAGAGAAGTGGAAAGGAGCACAAATGCCCCTGAGTTACACCAGTTCCTGTGTACCCCTGTATCATTTCCAGTGCTGGCTCTACAGCAAGCACAAATGCTGCCTCTGAAAACTGAAGAAAACGATACAAAGGAAAAAGAGCAGGCACCCTCACCCCACCAGTGAACACAAACAACACTTTGGAAACTTTCATTGATTTCCTGGTACTGAGCTCCATCCTAGTAATGATGCAGCCACAGTTCACCCTGTGAGGACTAGCATGACCTCCTTTACTGCACTGGCTGGTCTATCCGGTGAGGAGAATACATGTCAGGTACTTGACAAGCAAATGTTTCCTTTCTTCTAAGCTCTCAGTGGCTTTAGGTTCTTTAGAAGAAAGGCTTTCTAGAGTTGAAAAAGACAGCCACTATCCTAAGTCACAGGCCCCAAAGGGAGTTCTTCTTCTGCTTTCCAGCTCCACCGCAGCCTGACGTACTCTTGGCCATGACCAAAGTGCTTTCCTCTGAAACCAAAGGTGGCTGGTATTAGTCACTGAACTGGACACAGTCAGTCAACTGGTCTCCTTGTATGTGAAGTCTTCTAGATCTTTAGCTCCCTTCCTACAAACACATCCTCCAGAAAGGAGCATACTGTCTCACGAGATCCTCCAAAGAAATAGGAAGCATTCCGTTCAAAACATACACTGTAGTTAACTTTTTAAAGTGCACATTGAAAGCTGAGGGTCTAGCTCAGTGAAAAAGTACCTCAAGCATATCCAAGGCTCTGAGATCAATCTCTAGTATTACTCTCCAAAATAAGTTAAACAAAATGTATCTTAAAATTTTTAAAACAGAAGAAACCGTTTAAGTTAAGAAGTAACTTAGAATTTTTCAATTTTGTTATATGACAGTGTTTTAGTAAATTAAAAATATGCACCTTGCAGAATTCATGTTTTATAAAATAAAATGGGCAAGCATATCTTCAAGAAATCTTAACCCTTTCTGAACTCAGGCCTAATCAGCTTTAATTTATCAGGTAGATTTACTTTGGGCAAGTCTGCAGAAATGACATATTTACAGAAGACCGTGTGGTTAGAATGTGAGTCTGCCAACATTTTTTTTTTTTTTTTTTTTTGGTTTTTTCGAGACGGGGTTTCTCTGCAGCTTTAGAGCCTGTCCTGGAACTAGCTCTTGTAGACCAGGCTAGTCTCGAACTCACAGAGATCCGCCTGCCTCTGCCTCCCGAGTGCTGGGACTAAAGGCGTGCGCCACCACAGCCTGGCTGAGTCTGCAACATTATACTTCATTTCTCCCTTTCCTAGTGTCAACCATATGAAGGACAGTGTTCAAGATCTCTAGAATGCTGGAAGAAAGCAATGAAAACATGCATTTGCAAATTTCCTTGAAGAGGCCAAATACCATGTTCCGGACAGCAGAGAATCTAGACATCACCAGGATCCTTAACAACCTCTATCATGTGGCAAAAGCTTATGAATAATGCAGGGAACTTGGCTCAGTGCTCTATGGCAGCCATTAAAAGCAGCCCCAGGGAGCCTGCAGATCTTTTCCAGGGGGAGCACTCTATTAATCAAAAGACCAAGCATTTTAGGGAAATTCTACACTACACAGGGGTACGTTAGGATTAGCTCTCCAGTAATGCTCTCACCTCTGTCCTCTAGTCATCATGAGTTTTAAAAGAAAGACATTTTTAACTTAAAAATAAAAAGAGATATAAAAATATGAGGTGTAAATTACTGTCAGTAATGGGGGAAAGTGGGGACATCAAAACTACCCAAGTAGATTGCTGGTCTACTTCATTAGTTAGCATTTTACACATGAATGCCTAACTTAGGGGACATCTCAAAGCAGGTATAATCAAGGGTTGTGCTATAAAGCCAGGAAAACTGGAAAAGGCTACAGGTATAAAAGTAGCAATATCACTGGGATTAGGAAAGCAGGGTTTTCTCAACTAGAAGCCCCCTTCCCTTAGCCTTACTGCTACAAATGTATTCAAATTACAGAAAAGTATACTAATAAAAATATGTTATTTGAAGTGCTCTTAAAATAACAAACTTATATAAATATACTTTTATAAAATTTTGATACCCTGAGGGTACTATGGATAAGCAGACATAACACTGGGTTCATTTTTGATTATAAATTAGTTACTATGTTTATCTCTGAGCAGTTCATAGTACAGATGGTTTCAAACTGTTAGACCAGAACCATAATCTTGCATGACAGGGCTAACCATGCTAATATTTACATAAGAAAAACCAACCTTTCCTAAAATAGTTGTCTAGACCATGTTTTAAATGTACAAAATATGATATGCCTCTACACACACACACACACACACACAGAGAGAGAGAGAGAGAGAGAGAGAGAGAAACATACATTTCATACATATATACTAAGTTATAAGAATTGTCAAGTTAAGTCAGCTAAATATAGCTTCTCTTGATTCATTTTAAAAACACCAACAAATGCCTCTACTGTGACCAAAATAGAACACCAAAATGGAACAACCCACATGTCTGGATCTCAGACCCTACCAGTGTCCGGCAAGGCTCTCCACTGAACACGTAGGGAAAACTCAACTAGTGTATTTAGGGGAAATGGAGATCAGAAGAGGTTCACAATGCTAACCAGCTACCTCTCTGCCCCTTCTTTTTTCTCCATCTGTCTCCCTGCACAGTGGCTTCTTTGCTTCTATCTGCTGGGCTAACACATACTACAATAAACTACAATAACTACAATAACTACAATAAACACAATAATAAATAACATCTGAAAACATCTATGGTTAATCATAAAGACTTAGTTGCTGAAATCTCCAGGTACATTCCTCAGTCCACTTTTGACTGTGCTAGGGAAAGGGAATAGACAGGTCAAAATATAGTGGAGGACAAGCAAATAGAAGGCCTGAAAGGAAGACCATTAAATCACACCACAGTGCAACATATTTAGCTTGCTTAATTTTTTCCTAATTTTGTAAATATATACTCCAGGAAAAAAAATCCATATTGTTATAAGGGAATGGAAGTGGAAAAAGCAACCAGTCAAAAGCTAAAGGAAAAGCAATTCTCCACTTAAGTAGCAGAGGCCCCTTACACACCACCTCACTAAAACCCTACCACAGCCTTTCAGTGCAAAGGTGTATCAACAGACAGGACTGCCACTTGGGAACCTAAGACTGCATACTTAATTGAACAGGTGGAAATCAAACAGTTAAAAGCTAAAATGCTAAAATTTAGGCCTGAGCATTCCAACTCTAAAACACAGGTTTTATATTGTGCCACAGTAATATAAGTCAGAACTAAACAGTACAAACAAACTTCTCTAGCATCTCACTATAATATGGAACCAAGTCACTATTTAAGACTTACTTTCTTCATCTGCAAACTGGAATTAATAACTACCTTGCTTACTTGAACCCACACACTTAAAATCAAGTGTTTGGTTTCTCTTTCTAGCCCATGGCTTCCTGAATTGAGATAGGGTTAGAGAATATAAGTAGTATTTATAAGAGGTCAATCTATCTGTTAATTTACAATAAGAAGCTTCCTGTCTATAAAATACAATTACTTATTTCAGCCTGGTTTCATCCCAAAGGAAAGCATTTACTATAAAGAGGCATGACTGCCTGCAGTAAGAATAGGGTTCTTGTGATACTAACAGAGTAGGTCAGAAGTCGACCCTAATTCTTACGTGTAGTAATAATTATCAGATAATCACAATTTATTTCTTTAACAAACAGCTAAATATACTCAGATATTTCACAATCACTGGCCACTGAATGAATCTTTAGGTGCAAAGGTGGCTCTCTGTCTGTAGGCTAATTTGCTAATGACCAATTTATGTGATTATTATTAGTACCACCCCCTGCAGCTATAAAAGATGTTTCTGGAAATTTAACAAATCAGACTATAAGGGTGCCATTAAAATTGACCAATTGTTTCCTACAGTGCTATAAGTCAGTATAATGACCACCAACAACCTTAGATGTGTGAAAGAAGGTAGACACAGAATTAATGTACATAAAATTCTCAGTCTTAGAGCATTCTCAGTATAGATTCTTACAAATAAACTGCACAACAGCAAATATCTACAAATCCATCTTCTAACAATTGAAGCATTATTGTCAACTTATTCATTTCAGCTTTAAAAACGAACTTAACAAGAATGGAAGAATCAAATGCTTTGGGTCAGCATAAAGAGTGAGTGAGAATAATGCCAGTTCCTGGGGCCTCATAAGAACCGACTCCTCACTCTAGAGGGAGCTGCTCTCTAGGCTTGCTCACAAAAGCTGCAACCAACATGCAGAGTTTCAGCAAGCTCAAGAATGCTCACATTTCACTTACTCAGAGCCTCAGAATGTGGACTTATTTGAGGCCTTTGTGGATATAATAATTTAAGGTCATATAGGATATGACAGGGTCCATGAACCAATCATGAGCTTCTTGCCTATGACAATGAAGATGGGCAGCTGGGGCACAGCTTCCCAGAGAAGGTCATCTTAGACTTCCTGTTTCTGAGAACAAGTTCCTATCCTGTTAAGTCATCATGATGAAGACTGCAGTACTAGAAAATTAACTCAGATTTCATGTCAAGACTTCCCCAGGACACAAGCATCAAGAGGCCATAAACAGTGGTGCACAAAAAACTATACCGAAGCCCTACTGCATTCCAGATGAGGAGTGCTGCTGTCATCCAGAAAGGATGCAGGACCTCACCAAAGTCATACCTCATCCTTCTTCTCCTGAATTCGTCGTCTTTCGGCCTCTATAGTCAGTTTCTCCTGAATTTCTTGAGCAATTTCACAGTCATGTTGTTCACTGTAAAACAAAGGTAAAGGTGATATAAACAAAGGACACAAGGGAACACTTTTGCTACACAGAACAGTTCATTGAATACTATTCTAAGCTGTTACAATTCAATTTGCATGACAGTGACAGAAAAGACCATTGCCCAACTGAACCAAGTAAAAAGTTGGATCATAAAGTGACTGGGTGGAAAATCTGGCATTCCTTCAGATATAATGAAAGCTGCATTGCTTTACCCAAGTGGGGCCACTCTATAGGAAGATAGAGGGTCTTCCAGAATTCTGCAGAAGCTCTATAGTCCAGGAGATCAAGACCCACCAATATGCAAATACAGAGCACACAGAAAAAGAATGTGAGGAAGATCATAAAAACATCAATAATTTTATAATCAGAGGTAGTGTATGATTTTAAGTTTTATATAAATATGATCTATATTATTTTAAATTTAGAAATGAATACTAACAGATTTGTTAAAATTTAAAAGGACAAAAAGCTTGTGTTCTTTAACTGTGGTTCTCAGTGGAGGCTTCTTTAGGAAATGTGGGTTTTCTCAATGCTTTAGACATTAGAGACATTGCAGCTATCATGGCTTTTGTTTTTAGTTTCTGCTTATTTGTTTGATTTTCACATTAATATATAAAACAGAAATTTAAGCAATGTCTACCATGGACGCAAAATAATGTTCAATACAGGGGAAACAAAAAAAGTAAGTCTTTTATACATTCAGATGGGTGAAACCAGGGCAATCATTTTGGTAAGAGAAAAGGAACCTTAACATAGCACCTTTAAGATATATTCACTTATTTTATGTGTATGTATTGAGTGCCTGTGCGTATGAATAGGCACTACATACACGTTTGGTACCCAAGGAGGCAAGAAGACATTATCAGATCCCTTATAGATTGAGTTATAGATGGTTGTGAGCTGTTAATGGGAACAAAACCCAGGACCTCTTCCACTGCAGCAAGTGGTCTTAATCATTAAGCAAACTCTCCTAGTATCTTTAAGAAGCCTGGTTCTCTAAGAAATAACTAACTATAAAGTACAATCCTAGGTACAGTTTTCTGGTTTCAGGTTTTAAGAAAAATGAGAGTTAAAATTCTAGATTGTGATAATTCTGGGAGTTATCTCTTATACAAAGTAACCATCTAGGAAAGATGAACAAAATTATGTTTAGAAATGACTACTTCAAAACAAGCTGGGAAAATTCAAATATAATTTGCAGTTCACCTGCTAAATAAATATATCTCCTCCCATTTTCCCTCCAACAACTGAACTTCAAATGTTCTTTGAGTCTCAGATGTGGCTGTATATTCCATTGAGAATCAGCAAGATACATTACAAAGTATTGTCAGGGGAACCCTAACTTGTCTGGAATGACTGAAACCAAAATATTCTAACAAACCCAAGGAGATAAAAATCATTTTCATTTATATCACAAAATGTTGAATAGTCTTGGAAATTGGTAGCTGTATCTAAAAGTAGAAGTGTGACCACACATACTATTGTGAATACACATCGGACTCTGTTTTAAGACACGGTAGCAAAGAAACAATCCTTAAATGAAAAGTCTGCAGACCTGATTTTGGTCAGTCATGAGCTATGACTTCTCATGCCACAGAATAAGTTAAAAAAATAGCTTAGGCTTTATGTTACAGGTTGAGTAAGTTAGGATCTTACCCATTATCACACAGAGATCAACTTTAAAAAGGTGATAGAGAACAGGAAGAACCAGAAGCACAGTGTGGAAAGCAGATCGAAATTCCAAAGGTCACAAGCAACACAGAAGTTACAAAAGTAAAACTCAGGCTTAGCTTCACAACGTCAAAGCCTGCTTCTAGGTAGGGTCAGTGCCAGCACAGCTGGCTAAATGGACAGATGAGGGGGACTATGAGCATAGAGCAGTCAATACTGGTCACCCTGGCTCAAAGTAGCTAAAGGTCCCAATCTGAGTAAAAAGTAGCTTTAATGGAAATTTCTGCTGCGCCAGCTAGCCAGACTGCCAGGGAGAAAAGGCTGAAAGCTGCTACTTCTCGCTTCCTAGGAGCCCACAACATTTCTCACATTTAGCACTTCTAACCCATCATACTACACATATACTCAGTGCTTTCTAGAACATTGTGCTTCTTAAAAAGTAAGGAAACCAAAGAAAGATGGTGCAGCAAACACAGCTAAGAAAACTAAAGGAACCCATCATGGCACATAAAGAATTGGTGTCTATTATTTCAATGCTTCCCCCAAACAAACTTACAGTCAGAAGATAAGAGATTATTTTCTTCATGGCATAGGTACAAAGACTAAATTAAAAGAGACAAACCAATCAGCTCAAAGTCAAAGAGTTAAAAGTGTGCCTACTATGACTAACATTTCCCAATGCATATTTCAGTAACAAAGAGAATTACTGGACAGCCACCACATAATTTGTAATCCCAGACAGAAAAGACACGGAGAGCCAGAAGGGGCCCTCCCTGCCCCAGCTGCTGTCCTATAGGCATGCTTCTGTCAGTGCCATTCCCCAGATCTCACAGGTCTTTGTATCGCTTCTGGAGCTGAGCTTGGGCTTTTAGGTCTTCCTCTTGGAGCTGCTTAGCCACCTGCAGATCATGCTGGACCAGACGGTTCCGCTGAATGTTTGATGCCAAATGATGCTCAACTGGACAGGACCATTAGAAAGGGAGTTACAATGTGTTGACAAGTCAATAAAAAGCTTATAATTAATTTAAGGAGAGCCTCACCACTAAAAAAGTCTATATACCCACCTCTCCACTTTATGCTTTTAACAAAAGATAAAAACGCTTCAGGAGTTACTCTACTGGGTAAAAAGGAGACCAGCAGGAATAAGTCAATTGCTTGTCTGATCACATGACATAAATGTAGCAGTGCCAGGATGTCTATATAGACACTCTAAGCTGGCCACTGTTCTTTCTACTGAACTCTGTTGCCATTCCAAGAACTTACAAATTATGAACTCATAAAATACTATCTAAATGGGCTTTACTTTCTACTAAAACAAAAAGTATTCAGAAAATTCCACCATGTGGGGTTGGGAATATACCTCTGTCAGCAGAGTGCATGTCTAGCATGCAGGGAGACCCAAGTCCCATCCTCAGCAGGGTTATCAACAGGGTGTGGTGTCACATGCCTGCAATGCCAGCACTTGGGACACAGAGGCAGTAGGATCAGATTTCCAAGATCATCCTAAACTACAATGGGGTATTTCAGATCAGCCTGGGCTACAGGAGACCCTATCTCAAACTACAAAAAAAAAAAAAAAAAAAAAAAAAATCTGCAGTGTGACTTAACACAGATACTACTATTGCCTATGAAAAATGTCCCAGTTTCTATTCCAAGGGCAAGCTTCTGACATACTCCAGATACATTTACAACCACTGTCTCCTTCCTATGGATGGGAAGGGAAAAGTCAGTCCTTTTCCTCCAGACAGTGAGCACTATTCTTATCCCTGACTCATTTCAAAATATGCAGAATTCATTATTTACCCTTGTCACTTGCCAAGACCTTTCTTCAGGGTAGATATAAGGTATACTTAGTGACTTTCTCTTTACCTAACAGGAAGAAACAGCCTCAAGCTACCACTAAAGAGAAAGCTGCAGGCTCATGAATTAGAGCTGTTACTTACTCTCTTGTTCCTGCAGGTTATGAGCCAGGGTGTGGTCCTCCAGGACAGCAAAATCTCGACATACTGTAGAGGAGGAAGAGCAGAATGAAGAAATTATTAGTATTACTATACATCTGCATAAATATAAAAGAATTTTGTGTACTTCAAAACAATTTTAATATTTTGCAATTTATTAGCTTAAATAAATTACAATGCATAAAATGTCTAATAAAATATTAATTAATCATTCACCAAAATTCCTAGTGATGGGGCTGGAGAAATAGCTCGGTGGTTAAGAACAATTATTGTTTTGCAAAGGACCTTGGTTTGGATCCCAGCAACCCATATGTCAGCTTATAACAGTGAGTCCAGCACATTCTTCTGGCCTCCACAGGCACCAGGCACCCATATTTGTACATATATAAAAGCAGAAAAATACTCAAACACATAAAACAAAACAAAACAAAAGTCACAAAATAAAAAACCATAGAGCCTACCAAATGTCACGCAAGTGTGCCACAAAATCAATGGTTAGCTCTTCCTCCCTACCCCAGAACCCAGAGCTCTACAAACTCCCGTCTGCCTCTCTAGGGTGCAGTTAAAATGACTAGAGTCAACAACCCTTTGCACATTGTTACATGGGAAATCTGTTTCTAGCAGGGTGTGAAGAGTCACCGACTCTTGCTGCACTTGATCTATAGTTCTTTCAGAGCTGAGCTTATTTCAGAGACCTCACCTTATCTCCTCGTAGTTTAGTCACCTTCCTTAATGGCTGGACACGTAAGCTAGAATGAAATTCTTAGTTTTGTGTATACCAAGAGGTACTCCCCAATTATCTGCAATCCAAAAATAACGGGAATCCTCGAGACCATGGATCCTCCCCTAACTTAGTAGCCATGGATCATTTGAAAAGATGTAGGGGGAATCCTGGAGATGCCAAGACTATTTTCAAGTGGTTATACAGCACAGGAATCATTTCTGCCCAATAAATATGTCAACTGAATATAATCTGCTGTTTAAATGTTAACTGTTAAACTAGTAATTCCAATTGAAATGTGTTCTCATCAGATGTATATTCAGAAAATTCTAAATACTTGAGGCCCAGCTTGAGTCACTGTTCAACACATGGAGTGAAAGCGCTCTCAAATCATACTAGTTAACATCTTAGGCAGATAGATGGTCAGCATAAGGACTATACAATGTGGTCATTGGTAGCAAGGCTGGAATTAAAAGTCAATGTTTGACCCAATTAAAAAATAGGTTACTGATCTGAACAGAGAATTCTCAACTGAAGAAGTTCAAATGGCCAAAAGACACTTAAGGGCATGCTCAATCTCCTTAGCTATCAGGGAAATGCAAATCAAAACAACTTTGAGATACCATCTTACACCTGTCAGAATGGCTAAAATCAAAAACACCAATGATAGCCTTTGCTGGAGAGGATGTGGAGTAAGGGGAATACTCATCCATCGCTGGTGGGAATGCAAACTTGTGCAACCACTTTGGAAAGCAGTGTGGCGGTTTCTCAGGAAATTTGGGATCAACCTACCCCAGGATCTAGCAATACCACTCCTGGGAATATACCCAAGAGATGCCCTATCATACTACAAAAGCATTTGTTCAGCTATGTTCATAGCAGCATTATTTGTAATAGCCAGAACCTGGAAACAACCTAGATGCCCCTCAATGGAAGAATGGATAAAGAAAGTGTGGAATATATATGCATTAGAGTACTACTCAGCGGTAAAAAACAATGACATCTTGAATTTTGCATGCAAATGGATAGAAATAGAAAACACTTTACTGAGTGAGGTAACCCAGACCCAAAAAGATGAATATCACTCACTCATTAGTGGATTCTAGCCATAGAACTGAGCCTATATTACATGAGCCTAGAGAAGCTAGATAGGAAGGTGAACCCAAAGAAAAACATGTAGTTATCCTCCTGGATATTGGAAGTAGACAAGATTGCCAGGAAAAAATTGAGAGCTTGGGAGTGGGGGCAGGATGGGGGTAAGGGGAGATGGGGAGAGAGAAGTAAGAAGGGGAGGATGGGGAGAGCTTGGGAGAATGGGACAGTTGGGATGGAGGAAGAGTGGATATAGAATGAGGGAAGTATATATCTTAACTAAGGGAGCCATTTGAAGGTAGGCAAGAGATTGGACTCTAGAGGGGTTCCCAGGTGTCCAATGAGATGTCCCCAGCTTGCTCCTTGAGCAGCTGAGGAGAGAGGGCCTGAACTGGCCCTTTACTATAGCCACACTGATGATTATTTTGCATATCACCATAGAACCTTCATCTGACTTTGGATGGAGATGGAGACAGAGACCCATGTTGGAGCACTGGACTGAGCTCCCAAGGTCCAAATGAGGAGCAGAAGGAGGGAGAACATGAGCAAGGAAGTCAGGACCACGGGGGGGGGGGGGTGATGCATCCATTCACGGAGACAATGGGACTGATCTAATGGGAGCTCACCAAAGGCCAACTGGACTGGGACAAATGGATCATGTGATCAAACCAGACTCTCTGAACATTGCTGACGAAGAGGGATGACTGAGAAGCCAAGGACAATGGCACTGAGTTTTGATTCTACTGTATGTACTGGCTTTGTGGGAACCTAGTTTGTTTGGATCCTCACCTTCCTAGACCTGGATGGATTGGGGAGGAACTTGGACTTCCCACAGGGCAGGGAACCCTGGCTGCTCCTTGGACTGGAGAGGGAGGGGGAGGGGGGAGAGGGGAGGAGAAGGGAAATGGGAGGAGGTGAAAATTTGTAATATTATATAATTTAATAAAAAAAGAAAGTAACGAAAAAATTTTTTTAAAAAGCTCAGTTTTCCCTGACAAGTTGAAAGCCCTTTTTAATTCCAATAAACTGGAAGAAATGATTGCCAAAAAAATTCTATTGCCAAAAAAGTCTAGAGAATTCCAACATGAAGTCTCTAAAACATTTCAACTAATTAGTACAGAATTTTTCTTGGCTAATTCATACATATTTTCATCTTAGAGGAAACAAGTGTTAACAATGTATTGCCAATGATGAATATCACCAAATGTATGGCCTTATTAACTAATCTTATTATAGTACTAATGGAAACAATTATGTTCAAAGAATAGGTCAAGTTTTTCTATTACTCTTATGAGCACTGTATTTGAGAAAAGCGTTTTGAAAAGAAAAAGTACATGTAGGAAGAACAGCAGTTTGTAATCCCAGCATTCGGGGCTAATGAGGAAAGACTGAAAGTTCAGGCCAGCATGAGGTACACAGCATGAGGTACACAGCATGAGGTACACAGCATGAGGTACACAGCATGAGGTACACAGCAAGATTCCACATAAAAGCAGTGATAATAATTAACAGAAAACAAAGTCTATAATACATAGTACATGGATGGGACTATACTTTGAAGAAACTATTTTTCAGGATTACAGATACAAACATAAATACATATATGTATCTATATTATATGTGCCAGCTTCTTGGTTTCTGTACTTCTTAAACATTTTGTAATGTATTTCTTGTACTTCAGATATTTAATTTCAGATTGTTTAAATACCATTTTAAATCCACTCATTTTGATAGTATATATTTGGGATAGAACAGTTCGAAGGATTATCCATCACCTGAATACCATTTCTTTTGAAATATATTTAATCATTGATAACTGGTCTTAAGTCTTTTTACTGCAGGGGCTGAATTGGTATCTACAAAGAATGACTACACTAGAAAAGAAGACCGTAGAAAGTGTACATGTGCATCCACAAAGAGGTATGCTGTCAAACACGTGATTAACATGGAATCCCAAATTTACAGAGTTTTCTAACAGCTTCCAAGTATATAATTTCATTTAGAAAGAAATATTATTAGTCTGATGTACAAATCTTTTGTGCCAACTGCACTGTCATTCAAGGCCTTCCTGAGTTCGCTGTATCACTGCTCTCAAGCAAGCTGAAGCAGTTAGAAATGTGGACATCTTTGTAAACCTGAATGGCACTGGAGAAAATACTTCACAGCCAAGTTCAGAAGACAGATGAAACCTCTGACCCTTCTCTGTCCTACTCCATGCGAAGTGAGCAATCTGACAGCCCAGCTCATCTTGAAGCACACATGGCAAAGCACTGGTGAGGGAACTTAAACGTCCCACTACTCACACTGCTGCATTCAGTTTCACTCGCCAGGCATTTTCGTAAACTGCAGTCTTGAGGGCAGGACTGTGTGGGGGCTATCTCCACACCTTCTCTACACAGTGTATGCACCCAGAAAAACTACGGGATGCTGAGCAATTGCAAAATGCTGACGATTCTGGGAAAGAGTGCTAACTAGAAGGCACTCCAAGTGAAGCAGCTAATGAAATCAGTATAAGAAAGAGCAGACTATTCCAAACAGAAGAGGAAGAGCTTCCAGCCTTCACACAGGCGGAGGGTGACAGGACAATTGAAATGTATGGGAAATGAGAAAGGCAACCCTGCAAAGAGCAGCCACACCGAACACGTCGAGCACATAGTTCCCTGGGAGGAGCAAAGGGGGAAAAAGCCTCATCCAAGGGAGACCTGGTGAAGAGACCAGACTCAGAACAACACAAGCCCATAGCACGCACACACTCAAGTGCTACTGAAGTAAGTGATGGATCAGCAGTGGAGAAGAACTATTCTGTCACACGGTGTGACTTCAAGGTCCATGAGTAGGCAACATCTTGAGATGTGGGGTCCTGAAAAGAGAACATACCCAGAAGTCACCGCCCCGAAGTGTAATACTTCCCTAAGAAGGCAGTGACAAATGGAAAAGAGCAAACTACAGAAGAAGTGAGAACCGAACCCCGCCTACGGAAAATGTTCTGCCAGGTATACCTCAGGCAGGTTATTACTGTCCAGAACATACAAAGCTGACAAATAATAATCCAAGAGGCTAGGGTTGTAATCACCGGGTAGAACACTTGCCTGGCACTTACAAGGCCCTGGATTATAGGCACTGCATACATCTGTAATCCAAGCACAAGAAATAGAGGTGGGATGATCAAAACAGTCAAGGTCATCTTCTGCTTCACCATGAGTCTGAGAAAAGCCTGGGCTACATGAGATCACATCTAAACCCATAAGCAAAAAAAGTCAACCAGAACCAGTCAGTAAATGGACCAATGAACCAGTGAGGTGAACAGATGCCTTTAAAAAGAAATCCAAAGATCTAATAGTTGAAAAATTGTTGAATATTCTTAGCCACCAGGCATGTAAATAAAAGTTTTCTGAGATCCCATCTCACCACTGTTAGAATGGCTACCATCAAGAGAACAAATGACAACAAAGGGTGGTGGAGATGGTGAAGCTACAAGAAATAATCCTACATCACCGTGCAAATAGGAACGTAAACTTGTTCATTCATGTTCACTGCTGCTCTATTCTCAGGAACCAGAAATCAGAGATGTCCATCAACTGATGAGTAGACAATGAACATGAACATATGCACAATGGCGTACTAGTGAACAGCTTAGAAAACAAAATTATTAACTTTGCAGGTAAATGTATGGAGCTAGAAAAATGCATCCTAAGTGAGGTGACCCAGACCCAAAAAGACAAGTATTGTACATTTTCTCTTCTATGTGAATATTAGCTTTTAAGTCTCTGGTAAGCATGATCCAATCCTTGTAATCACAAAGATTAGGTGTAGAGTAAGGGATCAGGAAGGAAGGAGGGTCCCCGAGGAGAGGGAACTAGTATACTGGAGAGATGCAGTAAGGGTGTGACTTGGGTAGGAGGGTTAAGTGGAAAGGGGATGCAGGACAGGGGTCAGGAAGAGAACATGAAGGATAACTAACAATAAGGTCATTGGAGGGGTCATATGGAAATGTGCTACTGTAGAAGCTGTCCAATATATAAATTATATGAAGATATGAATGGAGTCACCAAAGCCCAGGGAAGACAATGCCCCAACTAGACATCTCTCACCACTAAGTGAAACTTCTAGCGTTAGGAATGGTTATATCAAGTTGAGTCAATGACCACAGGGGAGGGGAAACCGTGATTAGAACAGTATATGAAAACTTGATTCATTAATAAATAGAATATAATAGTATATGTATAGCCACTAAGAATATCAGTGGTGATGCCTCAGAAAACTAAAAACAGAACTGCCACATGATACAGTTAATACCACTCCTGTGTATAAAACCAAAGAACTCTAAGTTAACATGTAAAGATAGATTTCAAAATAAAGTTAAAACCAATTAAAAAAAAAGCAAAAGCAAAACACAAAATTGCTTAGGATCTCCTCAAGTTCCACGTCCTGATGTATAGAAGTCTAGGAATCACAGCAGTGTAGTGAGCTGTAAAGACCCTGTGTACACTAGCACATGCACTGGCAAGCACAACAGCATTCCCAGGGCAGTTTTTATATGAAATGCATCCAAAACCAAAAACAAACTCCCTGATATTACAACAGACTCCACTACAAGCCAATCAAATCTGCCCTTTATAATTTTATTTCTTTTTCTCTTCTTCAATCACTAACATGTTTCTTCTTGTTTTATCATCATTTGTCCCTACAAACAGATCTACTCACCAGCTTCACCTCTGAGCTTCAGACACTGCCTGTGTCCCAATTCTCCCTACAATAATTGTAGGGCTTTCCAAACACATAATTACAGAACTACTTTTTATGCAAATAGCATGCCACCCATCCTCTTCTTGACAATCAGTCACAAAGAAGAAACTTTATTCCTCTATCAACAACTCTAAAAGTTGACTATCAGTGATTAGAATTCCAGCCCAAAGAAAGCAAATGTAAAGTCTTAAAACAGTATGTTTAAAATGTTTTCTTATCCATTAATAGCAACAGATTATGACCACCTCAGTTTTCTTTCAATAGAGAAAGAAATTAGTCTGTATTTTACATAAAATGCTTTAAAGTGTTGGTTTAAAAAACACACTTAAAACATGTTTCTTGCTTGTGAACTAAACTTTAAACTTGTGTTAAGGATGTATCCTTTTTATTACTGAGAAATTTAGAAGTGACAGAGCATAAGTGATTGGATTCTCCTACCTTTTGTAGTAGATAAAGAAGGGTGTCCCCTCACATTCTCCACAAGCATGCACAGACACACAAACACATCAAAGTGCAAGCAGAAATTCCATTTGCTTTTCCAACAAATGAACTCATTCTCAAACTTCAGCCAACTAGTAAGCATTTATTTACACTGGTAAGAAAAGGCTTAGTAAGATTCAAAAGAGTAAAGTGATATCTTCTAAGCTAATTCTGCTCAAAGTTTAATTAAACTATATTCTTTCAGTAAGAACTCTTCCTTTCACTCTAGTGTGGCTACAGAGTGAATAGATATATTTATAGTAAATACATGGGTGTTTGTGTGTGTGTGTGTGTGTGTGTGTGTGTGTGTGCGTGCATGCACTATTCAACCTATCCACACAAGTAAGAAGCACTGCCACATAAAATTGCTTAGACTACTAATACGTTCACTAGAGACTATTTCTTTCAACTCCCCCTTTTATGAAATGATAGAATTGTATGTGTTGTCCTTTTTTAAGTGAGTACTAGTAGCAGCAGATGGGATACTCACTGATTCCTTTGAGAGAGGGTTTGGCATTGTTTGCTTTCATCCACTCAATGAGGATATTCCAAACATAGTCTGTACTGAGAATGTGTGACAGTCACAAGTTCACATTTATAGGACTTGCATGATTATTTCTCCTAACCATCTATAAATCAAGGTTTACTGACATGCTCGTTTAGTTTATGGATGAAACTGAAACAAAATAAAGTGGCTTGAGCAAGATCACCCAGCAAACAAACGAACATTAATGAAGTTCACCTCTTCTGGTCTCAAATATTAGTGTGATAAAGTTTGAACTGAGATAAATAATATGCATTTCTGAATATCAGAAAGGACTGATAATATTAAACGCTAGTTAGAATAATACAAATATATGGGTAGTTTTTTGGGCTGGAGAAGGAAATTAAATTTCAGGAAAGATGGTCTATATATGCATTTGTACAATCCCCCAATAGAACAGATGGGAGGTAATTTACTTTCCTACAGTCTTTCCTTGGAGTATACCTCTACCACCAAGGAGACTCCTTCTCAATGCACTCTGGAAAAGCAGTAAGGTTAAGTCATCCATGGTGCTTGTTAGGACCCAAAACGTTGTAGTCATTTTTTTATTGGAGCACAAAAAAAAAAAAAAAAATCAAGGAAATTAGGACCTTACAACGGCCCCCCACTTCCCTCTATTTCATGCCAAAGAATCTCTCCTCAGGAGAGAGATAGAACTAAAGAATTTTAGACTAATATGTCTAAGACAGTGGTTCTCAACCTGTGGATTGAATGACCCTTTCACAGGGGTCACCTAAGACCAATGCAAAACACAGATACTTACATTATGATCCACAACAGTAGCACAATTACAGTCATGATTACAGTCATGAAGTAGCAATGAAAATAATCTTATGGTTGGGGAGGTCACTGCAACATGAGGTAATGTATTAAAGGGTTGCAGCATTAGGAAGGTTGAGAACCAATGGTCTAAGAGATAATATCACATGTGTATGTATGTATATATGCATGTATATATGAATGTATGTCTGCACACACACACCACACATACACACTGGTACAATCAGAGCCCAACAGTGATCTTGGAGAGCCTTACAGAATACTTTAATTACAGCAGAAATATCTGATTTTTAACTTAAGTTGATTTTTAGAATGTTCCAGAAAGAGAAAGCATAAAAATCTTAGTAATATACTGGAAGATTACAATGTAACTGAAATTCTATACCAATTGGGACATTTCTATTTACCAATTATTTTCCATAAAGAGGATACTTACAATCCTTTCAAGTAATTTTATAGTAAGATGTATTTTTATACATACATAATATGATATGTTTTTACTATAATTTAAATATCTAAATTAAATATCTAAACATAAGGCAACAAATACTCATTAAAAATATCAGGTTCAGCATAAGGTTTTATTGATTTAATATATACTGTTCCATTAGAGCTTTTGTGTTTTATGAAAAAATACAAATAAAAATAAAATTTACATAAATTTTCTAAAGCAGCAATGGTAAAGTACTAAGATTATTTCATTCTTATCAGAAAACTAAAGACTATTCTTCACTTGGAAAAACTATTAGCATAAACTATGCAAGTAAACTCATGTTAGAACTTAAATAAAAGCACAGAATTATAGAATGGAAAGATAATATGCATGGATTTAAACATGTGCACACACGAGTGCACACACACCCACACAGACACACAACACATAGACAACACAGACACACACAAGATACACACAAACACAGATTTGTCTCTCTCACACACACACACAAATCTCTCTCTCTCTCTTACACACACACACACACACACACACTCACTCACTAGCACTTCACACAAGGTTAAGCATAGGAGAGATATTTTTAAACATTTTTACTATTATGAAATTTATAAAAGTAAATTTCTGCTTTGGAATTTTTTTCCCCTCCAAATTCAAAGCTAAGTGTAAAACCAGTAATGTAAACCACTTACTTGGCAAGCAAAACTTAGCTAACCACATATGCAGCAGATTATAGGCCAGCAGTTCTGAAAATGCTGAGATGATACAAGTCATCAAATCAGAAGTACTCCTTTAATATCATAAGCCATCTACTTCATTATCAAGACCACAGAGTACATGGGTAAGGAACTAAAAGAGGAAAGCGCTGAGTCAGTAATTTCCATCTGATGGAGAATGATCAGGGCTCAGAGAAGCAGGGAAACTCTGGAGGAAGCAGCAGGGAGACAGAAGGATTCTTACTCAAACTAGTAACACTTTTTCTAAAAAAAAAAAAAAAAATTCCAGTAACTTGCCCTTAGAAGTTTAGAAAACACATTCTATAAACTTCGTTTGTTATTAAAAAAAAAAAAAAAAAAATGAACCTATGGCATTTGTTGGCAGTAGCAACAATCTAAAAACTACCCTAAGCAAGTTACATTTTAGATCCTATCTATTCTCAGAAAATGCAGCTGCAGAGACTGATAGCAACACAGAGACTCCAGGAACAACACATCTGTTTCTCATGGGAGAGAGTTCAGTCAGAAGGTTACCAAAGTGATGGCTGAGCTCTGCCTTCCTAGAGTCTGTCCAGCAGTCACGGCCCCTGTAACACTGCAGTGATGTGTATTCCATATGGCCCAAACCTGACAGTCAGACAAGAGGTGCAAACCACGGGCTGATGGGTCTACTGAAGAGGAATTTATCTCTGACCTAGGGACACAGTATTTTCTCACAAGTATTAGTCACTTGTATCTAGTTCAGCCTGAGTTAACTATAATCAAAATTTTAAAACTGAGTTCTCAGTGCCATGACCCATGTTTCCAGTGCCAAACTGTTACATGGGACTAGTGGTTCTAAATAGTTATATATAGTATGCTATATATACTTTATATAGAATTTCATTACCAAGGATGTTTTATTGGGTAACCGTGTACTAGATAATAATTACATCTGGACAGGTGGGACAGCGCTCATTTAAATGGATCACCTGAACCTGGATTAGGCTCCACAACATTAAATGTCTAAAACCAACACCACCTTTAAGTGTACACATGTGCATAAGTGTGCAGATATGTGTCAGTATGTGTATATCCAGGTGAAAGTACACCTGTTTTAACAAATATTTTTAAATCACTCTGCAATTATAAGCAATTAAGGGTCTTTAGCACTTTATTGCTCTTATGTTAGCCATCAATTTAGCTTCAGATGCTTGAATCCTGAGATCTTTCCTGTCTTTTTGTTCCTTAGCTTGTCAGTGGATGGTAGTGTTGGTAACTTCAGGAGGATACAAAGGAAAAGAGTCATTCTATATTCCTGAGGCTATCACTTTGCAGATATAACCACAAAGTTAAAGTAAACAAGGCCCAAGTAGAAAAGAGAGCAGGCATTCACGGTGGTTAATTGGGCTCACTCAATAACACACCCAAGGACCTTGAAATCAGATTAGCCAATGTGTATACTCATGAATTTCAACATGCCTTGGAAATCAAACTGATCACAACTGAAAAAGTATTCTCTTAAATGTTATTGTCTTCCCTGCATTCCTTACATATAGTTACATTTTATATGGTTGATCTACTTTATAACAATCCAAGAATATTTGAACTTAACTAAATTATTCTATCATAAAAATTACTAAAATGGAATCAACTCTACTTTAAAATGTCCATTATTTTCAGATCAACATAAAATTTTCTAATCATCTTTATAAAAAGATGGAACTCGTATACATTACTGTATGACACTGTGAGGTTCTAGGAGGCATTCAATGAATACACAATGCACAGGCAAGCAGAAAGGGGTAACAATGACCAGCTCTACAATTCTCTAATCGAATATTCTGATAACACATAAGTGTAAACACAAGTTTACTCATCTGCAATATGAGAGAAGTAACCACTAATAAGTGCTTAAGTAGTGGAAAGCATTGTTATTTTAAAGGCATGCATTCTGATAGAGAGTCTCGTGGTCTAGAAAACGAGAGACTATTGTCAGTCATAGGGCATCCTCAAAAGAACATGACATTATATAAGCAATAACATACAAAAGTTTTTTAAAATGCATTTTCCTCTAAAATTACCCAGACAATAAGAATCTATTTACCCTACTTTGAGTTCATTTATCTCGAAAGGAACTCCAGTGATCTGTTTCACTCTCCGAGTGCCATTTCCCTGGCACTCTGCTCGTTTCATATGGTTTGGCGGCTAGTTCTCTGTTTGCCTTAGCCTAGAAAGAAAAGCCACTCACGTCCTTAAACTTCTGTAGAATAAACCTAGTGGTGCTCATTAAAACCCAAAATATCACATCCAACCCAACTTACCAGGGAAAATTAAAAAAAAAAAAAAAAAAAAACTATTGGGTTGTGGCTTCATAGAACAAGAGAGCTCCCTTAAGTGCTAGCTCCTACAAGACTTGTTTATACTGAGCCAGACTGTACACTTTCAGTTTCTCTTCTAGAAGTACATACTTGACTAACATGTTTTCCCCTATTATCATTAATAAATTAAATTCATTAAAAATAAAAAAGCTGATACTAAAAACTTTCAACTTTACTGCAGTTATAGATGATAAGATAAGCAAACAAAGTGAAAATATTCCTAAAAAAGTTTCCCATAAAATGTACAATGCACAATTTCATTCCGGTAACTTGGTCAGAATCTACACAAGTTTCCAGTAACCTTAGTGTATGTAAAATAATAATTAAGTCAGAAACATATAAGTCTTGAGATTCCCACAAGTTTCCTCTGACATATCATCACATCTCAGAAACAAGTCGTGGTTATGGGTAAGAAATGTACCTAGAAGATACCCCAAGATCTGGGCACCTTGCTAGAATCAACGAAGTCTCACAATGATGTACGTATCCACACATAGCAGACCAACTTTCCTGGCTGTCAGACTTTAAAATTAGATATCCTCCTCCAGAAATAAAGTCTATATAGAGACCCTGCAATAATTACAAAGGGGAAACTAGGCTGTGTTTCCCAGTATGACCACAAGACTTCAAGACAAAAAATTAGGAAATGAACAAAGTTCTTTAGAAAGGGATTATGTAAATTGAGTGAGGTTAAATTTTTCTTTTTGTTCTTATTTTGTTTATTTCTTAAGAGAGAAAACCTTATTCATCTAATTGGTATTCAAATTATGTATGATATTTAAATTTGGGTGTAGTGTTTCTTCTAGAATGTATACAATACGCATATACTGTGCCTAAGTGGGCCGTGAGGACTTAGGTTCCCTGGGACTGAGTTAAAGACAGCTGTGAGTTCCCATCCCATGTGGGTGAGAGGAATCTTACCTATGTCCCCTTGGCCCTCTGCTACACTATCTCTCCAGCCCCACATGAGGATTCTTGATAGCTTTCTTTTCTTAACAAAGGCTGGGAGTCAGCTACTACCATGAAGGAAAAAGCAAAAATCAAAGGTGGATTCCAGTAAGAATGCTAAGATCCAAGGTAAACAGCACAGAGTAGCAACGTGGATATGTTGTGAATTTTGTTTATTATTTCTCAGACAAAACATCAGCTTCGGAGCTACACGGACCAGGAGTCACATATTGCTTAGTCATCAGCTAAAAACCTTCAGCAAATTCTTTAATCTCTCTGTTCTCATGTGGGGAACCTCAACCTCATGTTTCTCTTCTGGGGAATACAGTTCAGTGGGTGCTAAGTTCAGGTACCAGGGATCTGGTGCATTATGAAGCAGCAAAACTCCACATAAAATGGCAATAAAATGAGCATTTTCATAGGCTAAAAGGATTTTGATAAATACTTGGACAGGTGTTTACTCAGATTTAATCATTATATTTTGTATCCATGTATCCAACACAAGGATATAAGTATGTACAATTATTTATCTTTATAGCCACAAAATATTTTCTTTAAAATGGGGCAAGAAGTGTTTTATTAAGATAAAATAAATTATGCCCATATGAAGGGTAAAGAAAATACTTGCCATTTAACAAGAAGTAATTCAGTAAAGCCTATTATTATTGTTGGCATCATCAAAGTTAATAACATCTTATAATTGCTTATTTTCTATTAAGTATCTCTTCTAGACAGGTGTTATTAACCCACTAGTGACCCAGATCTAGGCTTCTAAACTGGAAGATGCAGTCACTACAGGCCTTTAAAAATCTGTAGAAATGCTCTCAATTGGTAAGCCATCTCTCCAGCTCCAGGGGTGGATGTTTGATAGTTCTTTATTTTTAGTGAACGCTCAGCTATTACTATGAGGGGAGAGAAACAGAACTTCTTTGTAACTAACATCCAACAGGATAGCACATTTCCAAAACAAAGTAAGTAGAAGTGAAGGGGAAGCAGAATATCTAAATGTTTGATTAGTCTCACCATTCCAAACGTTCACAGACAAATGTATAAGGTTAACAAAGCAATGCAACATTCTCTATGAAAGCCACATAGTTAGAGTCTGTGAAATAAAACAATCATCAAAGCAACACAATTGAAATGCATTAGAATTGCATACTTATAAGCACAGCCATGCAAAATCCAAGTAACACTTTAAAATGTACAGGAAAAAGTTGTGTGACTAAAGCTACATGGATTTTCATAATTTTTGTACTTTAATTGTTTTATAATGGAAACTTTCTACATAATCTATATGCCATTTATATCTTTAATTGTAAGAAACATGATATTGTTTAACCAATATGCAGAAATACAATGGCCTTATTGTAACACGTAAGCACATCTGCTCCTAGAAAACATCCAGACGTCTAGTGTAAATTCTGCCATCTGATCAACAGTGAATTCTGACAGGCTCCTTCTCACTTAAGAGCCACATACTCTGCACTGTGGAGGGAAATCTACATTATCCCAGGAACTCATCCAAGAGACAGAGCTGCAGGAAACAAAGTTTATTCAATAGAATGCTACAAATCTGTCCCACTGCAGCCTACATGAAGCTACCCACATACATTAACTGATGTGCTAACCTTGTCCTGCACCAAATAACTATTTCCACACTGCTGCTGTGAAGCTATTTCCAGTAAGCAAAGCAACAACTATTTGCTTTCCTTCATCAGCAACCGTCCAATAACCATCCTTTGGCAAGCTTCTCCTTCTCCAGCCAGCAGTGCTCACAAGGCCTTCACTATCAGTTAAAGGGAGACCATGTTATCAGTCACCAATGCCTGGTGACTACAAATGCAGGCTGCACCTTCTGCTCAGAGGTTTCCTGGGGCCGGATGCTCAGTTACACTACGGCTGTCTTCGCAGGGTTTTGAGTGCTGTGACAACCCCACAACCAAAAGCAACTGAGGAGGAAAGAGTTTATTTCTTCTTAAAACTCTCAGGCACACACAGCCCATCACTGAGGAAGTCAGCACAGGAATCGAAGGCAGGAACCTGGAGGCAGAAATGAATACAGAGGCTATGGAGGAGTGTTGCTTACTGCCTTTGTTCCTATGGCCTGCTCTGGGGTGGCCCCACCTACACTGGGCTGGGCCTTTCCCCACACATTAGTCTCTACTTAAGGAAATGCTCTACAGGCTTGCTCGAAGACCAATCTGGTAGAGGCATTTTCTTCCTATTTCTTCCTTCTTTTTTCTTTTTCTTTTTGGGTTCTTAGAGACAGGGCTTCTCTGTATCGCCTAGGTTGTCCTGGAATCTGTTCAGTGAACAAGGCTGCCCCAAATCTAAGAGATCTGCCTGCCTCTGCCTTCTGAGTGCTGGGATTAAAGATGGACACTCCCTCTTCCCCAGTGGTTTTAGCTGGTGTCAAAGTGACATAAAAATAGCCAGCTGCCTGCATCTTGAATCTTGTACAGAAAGTGGCTGCCTGCATCTTGAACAAAAAGAACACAAGATGTTCATATACCTTTCGAATGTAGAACTTTTATTGTTCTAGAGTGTGCGTGGTAGTGTGTGTCCATGTTCGTGTGTGTGTGTGTGTGTGTGTGTGTGAGTGTGTATACAAATGTGTTAAAGGTACTTTCGTTTTGTTTTATTTTAGGTTCTGGAACCAAGACAAAAGCTCTACTACTAAACTACACTGTCACTTGTTACATAAAAGATAAGAATTATTTGAAAGAAGGGTTGACAGGCAGGTCCGTAGTACAGTGTTTGCCTAGCATGTCCAAAGGTCCATGGTTCAATCCCCTCCACCAAAAATAAATAAGAATTATTTAGAGAATTAAAAAGGCTAATATGTACCCTTAGAAATAGAACATTTTTGTTTTCCAGGTAAGATAGTGAACTAGAAGCCATGTCAGAATGAGTGGCTGATCACTGTTAGGAAACAGAGTGAACAAGGAGGATTTTCTCTTTATCGGCTGCTTCTCTAGTCCCCAGAATCCGTTTGATCAACGCCCTAAGAAAATTTCTCTGCTGCCAGACTGAAAACTGTGCTCTACCAAGGGTACTTGTTGCTGGGACTGCAACCAAACACATCAGCCTCACAGGTGCAGAATCTGGCAAACTCAGATATGCAGTTAGTTGCACACTGGGCAAAAGGGCTCTTCGGTAAAATCTACCAAGCAGTTCAAGTGTCAGTTTTATGGAATCTGTCCACACTGGCTGCTTCCAGAACCATTGTTGTCCCCAACAAGGATGACAAAACCTGGGGGAGTGAACACATGCTCTGAACAATGCTTTAGGCAGCACACAGCTATCCTGGCTGACGGCCCTGCAGGGTCACATCAATCAGCTATCTCGAGCTCACAGTTGTGCCAAGGAGTTCCATATGAAACCACACACAGAAATAGAGCTGGATTCCAAAAGAGACAAGTACAGGACTGGGGAAAAAAATTGCACAGGGTAAAACTCAGACAAGAAAGCAAGAGGAATTCGTGTTCTTCTCGTAGCCCATGGAACTTTTTCTAAAGCACATCATGTATGGGACAAAAAGTATCTACAAATCCATAAATAATGAAGTAATGTCATGTATTCTATCTGACCACAATGAGATGAGACTAGAAACTTCAGGAAATATACAATCTCATGGAAACTGAACAACACACCGGAATGATGAATAGTACACAGAAGAATCAAGAAAGAATTTTTTTAAATTCCTAGAATTAAATCACCTTGTAATCAATCTTAAGTCATTAAAATAACAAAAACAAATCAATCCCAAAAGCAGTAGACAGGCAGAAATAATGAAGATATGGTCAGAAATTCATGAAATAGAGATGACATAAACGATAAAAAGAACCAATGGATCAGAGCTGGATCTTTGAAAAGATAACACTGACAACGGCTTGCACAAACCAACCAAAAGAAAGACAGAGAGAAGGCATAAACTAGAAGGATTAAGAATAAAACAGGAAAAATTAAAAAACACCAAAAAGTTTCAAAAAATCATGATGACATACTTTAAAACTTTACATTTCACTAAACTGAAAAATTTAAAGGAATGGGTGGAGATCTACGGAAACTAAACCAAGATGAAGTGAATAATTTAAACAGATTTATACAAGCAATGAGGTAAAAGCAGTAATAAAAATCTCCCTACCACACAAAGCCCAGGTCTAGATTAATTCAGTACAGAATTCTACTAGACCTTTGAAAAAGAACTGATGTCAATACTCCACAATTTAGTCTTTAAAATGGAAAAGGAGGCACACTTCCGAATCCTTTTACAAAGCCAGTATCACCCCATACCAACACTTCATAAACAATTATAACACAATCTCTCTAATCAACAAAGATGCAAAAATTGTCAACAAAAAAAAAAGCAAATTCAAGTACACATCCAAAAGACCAAGTTAGGGATGTGAGTGTAACTCATTTATATAAATCAAGAACAGAAATAATCACATAGCTACCTCATAGACATGGAAAAGACCTTTGATACAATAAAACATCCACTTATAATAAAAAAAATATATCCTGGGGAAGACTAGGAATACAAGAATCATATCTAAACACAATGATGGTTTTATATCACAAACTAATGACTATCATCATATATAATTGCAAAAATCAAAGCGTTGACACTAAGATCAGAGATAATGGGACCACTCTATTCACTTCTACTCAATAAACCACATGGATTCCCAGCTACAGAAATACAATGAGAAGAAAATAAAACGGATTAGAAATAGAAGTCAAAGTCTATTCATGAGAGATTCCAAGTTCCCAAAGAAACTCCTAGAACTGAGAAACACCTTCAGCAAAGTGAGCAGATACAAAACTAACAAAAAGACAAAGACAAAATTCACTGAGGGAAAAATCAAGAAAATAATCCCATTCACAATACCCTCAATAAAATAAAATACCACAACATAGCAAGGAAATGAAAGATAACTTTAAAATGTAAAGAAACTGAAGAAAATACAAAATGAATGACCCTATGAATTGTTAGAATATTGTGAAAAGCAAACTACAGATTCAACGCTAATCCATCAAAATTCCAATCACAATTCTTCATAGAAATAGAAAAACCAACAAACAAATTCAGTCTAACATCCATAGAGAAGCAACGAACACCCAGGCTAGCCAACACTGTCCTGAGCAGGACAGCCCTGCTGGAGAGTCTGCATCCCTGTTTTAAAGCTACACTGCCGCAGGAGTAAAAACAACATGGCACAGCCACAATCCAGACATACCCACAGATCAAAGGACCCAGATATAAGAACACACACCTATAGTAATAAAAACCACACACTGAAGAGGAGACACAAATGGTGCAGGGGAAACTGAGTAGCTAATATGGACAGAGGAAGCTTGATCCTCATGTCTCACCCTGCAAGAAGATGAACACACCTGGTTACCCTAATGGATGTTTGCCCTGTGTGCAAATTTGGCTCTTATTAAAAGGGCAGAAGGCTTATCAGTTATGAGCTACTGCAGAGGACCCGAGTTCAGTTCCCAGCACGCACACCAGGAGACTCCTAACTCCTGTAACTCCAGTTCTAGAAACACCTGAGGCCTCTGACCTCCAAGGAACCCACATGCATGTCACCTCACCTAAACACCGATGCACACATATACACAGAATCAAAAGTAATAAAAATAATTCTTTTGAAAGGAAACAAGTTTAAAAAGGAAGATGAGAAAAGGAGAAATGAGGAGGAAGACATGAGGTTGGGAGCGGATATGATAGAGCAGAGGGTCTGAAAAGAACTGGAAGGGAAGAAGTGGGTATGATCAAAATATACTGTATTCATGTAAGAAATTCTCAGATATATTTATAGTGTTTGTGTGTTTAAAGTAGTGCTGATTTTACCTTTTCCACTTAAATTGAATGAGATCATTCTTAAGTACAAATTAAACATAACTAAAGCAAAAACCTTTGGGCTACTTTGAATTATGATTTTCCCCTTCTTTTCATCATTAAACCATTACAAACTTAAAAACTGCACATAACTTTTTCCTTATGTTTGCTATTATCTCTCTTTATTTTTAAAAAAGTGGCCTGTTTAACTTGAATGTTATTTGTTAATGTCCTTTATCTAAAAATCAACTAAAGGAGGGAAGAGCACACATGAGAACTCAGAGTTAAGTGCAGCACCATCTAAAACTGTATTTTCTGTGCCCTCAACAATGAAGCTGGCACAGCAATTCCTGAATAATATACGTATTTTACCAGGGACTCACAAAACTAACATCAACCTATAAACAGATTAGACTATTCCCTGCAACAAACCCAAATACAAAACTCCTTTAGATATCTCAGAGATGAGAGAATTCATATAAGGAAAGTAAACATGATTTAACCCTCATTCCCACCGCTACCCTAGTGAGCTCATGAAAGAATGCTAGGTCGGACCCTGGCAACAGTTCAATTACACCTGATCATCCTGTGCGGGAAACAGTTTTCCAGAGTACTATCTAATAGACAAAACCCTAAAACCTAGTCCGCTTGTGGCCTAGTCAACAGACAGTTGACTGTTCAGAGAATGGGGCAGGCTGGTCAAGGAATAGGTACTTCAAAGGGAGCTCAGGAGACACATGGGAAAGAGGCAGCTCAGGCTTACAGAGAATCACTTCTCGAGCTAAGCTAGGTAGGCCAGGTGTTAGGAATGGAGAAAGCTTCCATCTGCATAGTGAAGACATAAACTCCAGGCAGAGGGCAGAGGTTAGGGCTCACAAAGACAATGCAGGCAAGAGTAGAAAAAACCCAGCCAGCAGCATCACCAGATGGAAAGTCCCACCGCATTGCACAACATGTCAAGGTCTAGGGTACTCTCACAACAAGCTCACAGGTGTGGCCCAGTAAACATTATGTGAGGAAAAGATAAGGAAGCGGGAACCAAAAGATGGGACTGATTTCTCTGAGTTGCTTGAGCAGTGGTTCTCAACCTTCCCAATGCCATGATCCTTTAATAGTTCCTCATGTTGTGCTGACCCCCAACTATGAAATTATTTTCCTTGCTACTTCGTAACTGTAATTTTGGTACTGCTATGAATCACAATGTAAATATCTATGTTTTCGGATGGTCTTGGCAACCCCTGTGAAAAGGTCATTCGACCCCAAAGGGGTCATGACTCACAGCTTGAAAACCATTGTACTAGAGTAATACAATATAGTAAAGAAGACATACAAAGCCAGGTTTTACAGATCTAGGTACAAAGTATTTTCCTTTACAAAGAAGCTTCTCAGCAGAATTGAATTTTTACACTGCAAACGGATGTAAAATTGAATGCACTCTTAAGCTGAACCAAGTATTACAAAGTAATTCTAGGGGTGGCTGGGTTACAAGAAAAGTGTAAGGAGCCGGGCGATGGTGGCGCACGCCTTTAATCCCAGCACTCGGGAGGCAGAGGCAGGAGGATTTCTGTGAGTTCGAGACCAGCCTGGTCTACAAGAGCTAGCTCCAGGACAGGCTCCAAAAGCCACAGAGAAACCCTGTCTCGAAAAACCAAAAAAAAAAAAAAAAAAAAAAAAAGAAAGAAAAGTGTAAAGTAGAAATGGATACAGCAAAGGAGTAGCCTCCTATACCTGATCTTAAAATAAAAATAAAAATGATAGTTATATTACATATTACTAAAGAAGAATCAAAATGCACATTTCTTAGCACTCTTGTATGACAAAATTAGTTCAAAATCTGCTCCCCACATTTTTAGGGAACACACAGGGAAACCCATAAATAGAGAGTAAACAGTAAGAAGAGTCTTTGTAAACTTGGTACTGAATGCATGAAGCCTCAATCATGTCTAATGCATTTATAGTGTACACTTTACATTTCGCTTAATAACTCTGAATTTCAAAATAAATCATGACCCTCAAGACAGTCTTGGTTTCCTTCAGGTTTGACCAGCCAATGAAGCTGTGCGTTCACACATCCAGAAAGGATCTAACAAGGATCCCACCCAATCATCAAATCCCTGGTCTTTCAACAATGCCGCTTTCTGTTACCAGCTTTCAAATATCAACTCGACAAAGCTAAAAACAACAAAACATACTCATGGCTCACCGTTCCAACCAGGATGGGTGACGACAACCTTGATACGGAATGCCTGACAAGAGATGTTGCCATTAGCCACCTGGAAAGCACACGAAAGCAAGGGAATGGGCAGCATGCATGGGTCCAGCAGCCTTAGGTGCAGGAGCCCCAAGAGCAAAAGATGGATGACAGGACAGCACAGCGGCCTTGGGGGAAGCAGCAACCTAGAGCCATCGGCCTTTAGAGTCACCAACCAAAAGTAGTCTGTCAAGTGCAGGAAGGTACTCTTCAGGCAACCAAAAGAAATACATAAATACCAACGCACCGCAAAACCTTTGACCTAGAATCTGTCCTGTCTGCAAAATATCCTAGGCCAAGGATGGCACAGACTGGTGGTGGGAGTAGTCACTAATGTCTGATGTGATTTAAGGCCCACTCTACAAGACAGAACCTATGCCCGACACTTCTATGGTATCCAAGAAAAGAGACTAGACAGCCCAAAGACGTAGGATAAAACAAACACCACAGGTACAGGTCTTTAAAAAAAGCATCACTAAAATGAATCTTAGTGACATTCTGAAACGATTCCTAATGATATTCTGCTATATTATTCAGTCATCATCAGAGACGCTTCCTCCAACAGTAGATGGAAACAGATGCAGAGACCCATGGCTAAATAGTAAGCAGAGAGTGGGAAAGACATTGAAACACATAGTTCTAATTGGGATATCTCTATCAAATCCCTCCACTCAGAACTCAGGGAACCACAAGGAAAAAGAGGCAGAAAGTATGTAAGAGCCAGAGGAGTTGGAGAACAAGAAGAACAAGGCCCACCGAGTAAACTAAGGCACACATGAACTCAGAGACTGGAGCAGCAAGCACAGGTCTACCTACACCTGCACCAGGTCCTCTGCGTACAGTAAAGCTTTTAGCTTTATTTTGTATTTTTTATTTATTATTTATTATGAATCTCCAGAGTGTGAGAATGAGTGTGTATCTCCTTCTTGTGCCTGCTCTTGGGACTCTTTTCCTCCTCTCAGGATGCCGAGTCCAACTTCAAAATGATGATTTTGCTTTATCTCACTATATTTCAACCTGTCATGTTTGGTTGGTATTTCTCAGAAGCATGTTCTTTTCTAACGAGAAAGAAAAAGGGGGTGGACCTGGAAGACAAAAGAGGTAGGGAAGAGCTGGGAGGAAAAGAAGGGGAAACTATAATCAGAATATAATATATTAAAAAAGAATCTATTTTCAGTAAAAGGACAGAACAACAACAAAAGAATGGCTTGCATATACAGTACAGAACAGTTTAAAATTATGAAGCCAGACAGCGTAGACATCTGGAGAAACAAAAGAAGCAGACCTCAACTTAGAATCCAGCTATCACTAACAAAACAAGAAACATTTTGTAGGCAGAGCCTGAATGTGACCTATAAATGAAGACAATGACACTTTCTAAAAGAGCTGCTAGCCCAGATGTGAGCACAGATTAGAACTATAAATGGGAAGGAACAGAGCCTTAATTGAGTCCTTTCTCCATCTTTCTCTACTTAATTTCCCAGTGTCCTCAAAGTTAGAGAATGTGATTCTTAAAGTAAATTGTGAGTTCCTCTAAGGTAAGGAAACAAGACTGAGTAAGCTGTGAACACAGAGACAGAGGAGAGGGCAGCACAGACTGATGCTCTTCACACTTTACCATATGCATGGTTAGAGCAAACCGAGGGACCTTAACCCCAGCTTGAAGACTCCCTTTAAAAAGACAAAGCAAAAAGCGCAGTGGTAACCTGACTAGTTATCTGTCATATCTGTCACTAAGGAGCTTCCTGGGGATTACAAGCATCTATCATATATAAAGCTTAAAGCTTTCAAGGTTTGGTGGCACACTGGTCTAGGTACACCACTGACTGAGTCTCTGAAGTAGCACTTCATCTATGCAAATGCACATAAGAGACTATGAAGACAGCCAATTACTCAAGCAATAAGCTAAAAGAATGAGAAACTTATTTTAAAAGTTGGGTCTCTTGGGACTAGCTACTAGGTCTGAGGCTCAGTGGTAGAATGTTTGCCTGGCACATAGAAAGCCCTGGGTTTGATATCAAAGTAAAATCACACTAGTAACTGAAATTTTTATCTTAAGCAATATTTATCTTAGGCAAGTTCCACTGAGCAAAATTTAAAAGTTATCTTTTGTTTGTAATTGATGAGGTACCAGACAGCAACATTTAAAAAGGTTACATAGAAGTATTTAATAATGTTGCGTACAATGCTGTGATATTAGACAAAGATTTAAAACTGACTTCATTTGTAAATTGGATGTCTTAAAGATGCACCTTCAGAATGTATAGAAATTTGTCCAAGCTCAATAATAAGTCTAATTACAAAAATCAGCAAACGTTTAAATAGACTCTAAAGCTCTTCACAGCCATATACTAAGAAGAATGATATTTCATCCTATATAAATCATAACTTAATGAACTCCACTGAAGAAAAAGAAAGAAGGGGAAGTACTATGTAAACAAGTACTATGTAAAAAGTAAGGTTTTCATGACACTATGCTCACCAGCTACCTGGTGTACACACCTTCATGTTTGTGTGAATGTGTTTTAAATGAAATTGTGTCAGAAAGAAGAATTCTTTTGTCACCTTTTCAAAAAAAACTGTATCTGAGCACTCCTTTATATTAGTTTCTTATTTCAAACATCTGGATAAAAAACCAATTATCCTTTGTAGGTCTTATCAAAGATCTAGGTGTTCTAATTGTCTATTTATGAAGCAAGGACATCTTTAAGTGTGTCACCAGTTAAAAAAAATCCTTCAATTAATGGCACTAACAGTGCTTTTGGTCACTGAAGAAAAATTCATTCATCTGGAAAATGTACATAGGAAGTAAAGAAAAACTAGGAACTATGATTTCTCTTGAGTTTACTTCCCTAAGAAGTTTAATTTTAGACAGCTTATATCCTTAAACATTAACCCTTTCATGAAGGCTAAGTATACAAGAAAAACAAGCATTTTTTTTCTAAGTAGAAAAACACTGAGGCAGGAGTTTGACTTTCAGGAATCCATGGAATAAGTTATTTGCTCAAACAAGAGAGCTAAAAAGAAAAAGAAATGTTTAGTTAAAAAAAAAATAAAGCCCATGAAGCATCATGGAAAATATTATCTCCAAAGTAACTCCTCAGAAAAATCCCTGAGACAGTCTTACTATTCATAATTCTCACTCTACTCTTAAACACGCTAACACTACATGAAGCACGTCAGAAGTTATACTTACATATCCACACAGCAATTGAAAGAAAAGGTGGGAGGGAAAGACGAAAAGGGGACAGGAAAGGAGGGAAGACTGAACCAGCAACAAATCCCACTAAGAACCTCACTTGTAGCCGGGCAGTGGTGGTGCACGCCTTTAATCCCAGCACTCGGGAGGAAGAGGCAGGCGGATCTCTGTGAGTTCGAGGCCAGCCTGGTCTACAAGAGCTAGTTCCAGAACACATTTCAAAGCTACAGAGAAACCCTGTCTCAAAAAACCAAAAGCAAACAAACAAAACAAAACAAAACCTCACTTGTTTAATACACGATGTCCATCTCTGCTCCCTGGATTTTCATAATGAGGAGGAATACTCTGCCAACAGAAATAGTTGTAGTTTTCTACTCTATCTTTTTAAAAACGGCAGTCAACTTCACATTTTCTAAATGGCAATTATACTCTCTTTACATGAGGATTGTGGGGGGTGTGTGTGTGTGTGCGCGGGCGCGCGCGTTTGTTGATTTCTACTTAAAAACAACTTGTCCATTTGGGCGAAATGCACTTATTCATGCAAGAAACTATAACTTAGCTGCATAGTACAATAAAGGGACAGGCTTTGAGCTAGAGGTACTTTTAGAACACATATGATTGTAAAAGTGTACAAGTTTGTTTTGGTTCTGAGAAAGTGTCTCTTATGTGTAGCTCAAGATTCCCTCAGATTTATAATCCCCCTGCTTGTTGAGATTACAGGCACAGCACAAACAGTTAAATCTGAGGGTTCTTTAGAACAACTCCACATATTATAAACTGCAGTCTAGATCTCAGCCATGTAGCCCAAGGCACTTGTATTATACAGCTACCCTCACACCTTATATGGCAATGGGCAGACTCTTTTAGAAAATCTGTATCTAGAGACTAGAGAGATGGCTCAGAGGTTAAAAGCACTGAGTGTCCTTCCAGTTGCCTTGTATTCAATTTCATGAACCCACATAGCAGCTCATAACCATCTGTAATGCCAGTTGCAGGTGTTGCAACACCACCTCCTGCGCTCCACAGCCACCAAACACCCACATAGTGCAGACATACATGCAGTCTAAAGACCCAAATATTAGAGTTAAAAAATTTATTTTTGTAAAAATCTGTCTATACAGTTACCAAATTGTGTCACACCACTTTGTACTTAAGAAAATAATGATTGTAGTATATTTTTATTCCAGTAATATTTCCAAAGCCAGAATATAAAACAAGAAATTTCTTCTTTTGTATGACTTACATGTTTATCAGATGAATTCTACAAGATATATATTCACGTGTGTGTGTGTGTGTGTGTGTGTGTGTGTGTGTGTGTGTGTGTAGAAGTATGTGTGTCCTTATAAACTCAATGGAAGCATTACTGGTATGTGCTAGAATCAAAAGGAACTATGTCTTTAAAAGCATATAGTCTGAGAAGGAATCTAAAAGAGTTATGGTATAGACAGAACTCTAAACCAGACAGGGAACATCTAAAACATGTTCACTCACTCGGTTATTCATTCATTCACATATTCAAATATTACCTGCATCATTTCTGGCTCCATGAAAGCCATGAATGTAGATGTGGAGAATACAGTGAGGTAAATAAAATGTTTCAAAGAGTTTTCATCAGAATCTCATTAAAATCAGCACAATCTGCTGTGGAAATTTGAAGAAAAGGAAAGGAAAACTTTCCCTTGAACCAGACAAATGCTGATACCACATCAGCTGCCCAGAGGGCAGGCATTACGTGTTGGATCTCTGGAGCTACTGGGTAATTTACTAGAACAGGCATTATTTTATCTCCCTCTTGAAGTTCTGAAGTTACAGTGTTAATTTACCCCACTGTGCCACCTGGGAGTCTCAGACTGAAAATCAACCAGCATTTTCTAGGTATGACTATTTGTATAGCTATTTCTAAAACTATATTGAATTTTATCTTTTATTATAAAAATAATTGGCTTGAAAACAGGGCCTATACTCTAAAAATAAGTCACTCCTCTGTGCACTGATTTTAAATGTCAGCCATGTTGCTACTTGCACGCACACAATGGGGTGGAGGGTGCAGATTAAGGAAGTGGCAAATGATAAGCCTTGCCATCTAAACAATAGGAACACAAAACAAGATTTGGCAGACCACTAAAAGAAAAGACACATTTTCCATCACAAAAGCATATGGATGTTCCAAATATATGTTGATTATGAAATAGGAGTGTACAGACATTTAAATGATGTAACTCTTTTCACCTGTATAAACTCAGTCGTCTTTGTTTCCTAATTTGCTTTTGAAAGTGTATGAACATCCCAACTGTGTGTATAAAGAGCCTGACGGAAGCTCTCACCTCCATAAAAACCAAAGAGGCAAACATTACATGTTAACCTAGGAAATAATTCATGGAAGTATTATGGTACCCTGATACCTGTTCTTGGTACATCAGTTTCCAAGTGGCCTACACTCTCTTAAAGAAAGGACAGTAAGAAAAGGCCACATCTACATCTTCCCAGACTCAACTGGAACCACCCATGACATCAGATGTCACTGTACATAAAAAAAGCCACCAAGGTTTAAAATCAAAAGAAAAGTGGGAAACACAGAGACAGGAATATTTTTAATGATATCCAAAAACATGAGCCAATATATTAAGCAAAGTACGACTAAGACCCTTGGAGTTTTAGGACTGCACAGTGTCAGGGCACACTCTGCTCCATCGTGGGCACCGTCGAGTTCTCTTTAATTAGGAGGAAGATATTGTTGGGTGGCAACTGGGCCATAATTAAGCATTATATGAGAGAAAGATACAAGTCATTAGACTTGAATACTTCAGAGATCAAAATCTCCCCTCTGTGGGGGTGCTCCTAATAAATCTATCCATCCTTTGATGATCTTAGAACCAGAGAAGCCAGGTCTTCCCAAAGACAAGGACTCCAACAGCTTCAGAACCTTCAAAGTGAGCTAGTGTCAAATTCTAATCTAACAAGGCCATGTGAAGGGAGCCACACTATGTTCTTATCAGTTTATCAGAGTATGTAAACAGGAATGCCAAGCATGTTCTCCAAAATGAAAACCAATTTGAATGTATCCAGAATCTTGGTGTTTGGGAATGGGAAACAGTTTTAGATGGCAAGTGTGAACTCAGACACTAGCAGGAGTTAGGCCTGTCTTGGTAAGAAATCAGAAGACCTCAGGCTTACAAAGCATCCACAAATATAAAGTGCTTGCCAGGTCACTGACACAAGATGGACGGTTGGGGAAGGGGGAAGGCAGAGCACCAGGAGGCTGAAGCTTTGTGTATCAGGCTTTGTTTGAACTCCAAGTCTCACTCTCTGCCACACCCTCAAACAATGAGTTTACTACCAAGGCTTTCTCCTCAGACATAAAACCAGCCAACACACATGTACACAAAACCCGTATCTAAAAGCAGGACACACTCTGGAAGAGACAAGCTCTACAACAGGCCTCCTGGTAAAGAACCAATTTGCCTTCCCCATTGTTCAGCTTCTTAGCCTCAGTGGACTAAAAAAAAAATAAATAAATAAAAATTAAAAATAAATGGTAATAACCAAAGTCAAGCCAGGAACCTAAACGATGGGAAAATGCTCACACTAAAAGCTTAGCCTGAGGACATTATTACCCTTTAGAAACAAAGGACTAGATCCAAACCAGCTACAATTTGAACTGTGGGCCACTGAACTCCCTTTAACTGCAGGGCAGAGGCAGCCACACAGTCACCAAGAGACTTGGGATTTCTAGGTTGGCCTGAGCAAGACTATTTGCGTCACGTTAAGTTAGCAAGGAAACCTAAAGTTCGAAAAAAGCAAATTCCTTAGTTTTCATTTTGGCCACAGATCCCAGAAG